>NC_062278.1:161493239-161793882 GCF_902655055.1 Lutra lutra
AGTCATAACTCTTTGGAGGTCCAGGTGATTCTGATGGGCAGGTAGGGCTGGGAACCACTGGCAAGCCCTGCCTTGGTCTCAAAAGCACGGTCTGTGAAAGCTGGGAGAGGGGAGGAGGGTAGAAAAGAAGCTAGAGAAGGAGGAATTGTGAAAGAAAGAAGACTTGGAAATAAAACATTAGAGAAAAATTAATCAGGACACAAAATGCAAAGAGGAAAAGGTTGAGAACTCCTCCCACCTCAAAATAGCTTTTATTTCACACCAGGCACTAGTTGCAAAAATCTGATCCTTGCACAGAAGTTGATAATAAGAGGCTGTTCCCAAAGCTGCTGGAGCAGGTGTTGCCTCCCAAAAGGGGGCGGGCCAGAACTGTAAATCTCATTTTGGAAGTTTCGAGCCCTGGGGATACTATTCTGTGTTGCTGCCACTCTTGCAGCCATCTGTACTGAATCTCGGCTACCGTTTCTGGGGCAGCCCTCCATCCAACTGGCAGCCCCACGGGTTTGCATTCTTGCGGGGTGTGTGAATGGAGGGGGAGAGCCTTTGGCAAGGCAGCCCTGGGGTCTCCGTCCCTCAAAAGATTCGCCAGTGATCCTTGCCCTGCTGGCGTCCTCTTTTAATTGCTCCACTGTGGGGAGCAATTGAGATTAAATGGATGCTTGCTGGGTGGCTGTGCAATGCTAGGCCTGCATGGCCCTATTTGGAGCATTTGTTGTATCCTGGGATTGAATGAAGCAACTGCTGCTGTTGCTGAAGCTCCTGGGGTGTTCCTTGAAGCCATGTCAAAGCAGGCTCTTAATTTTGCAAAACAGCCTCCAAAGTCAAACTGGCTCTGTACTGGAGCCATTCTAGGTAGAGGGATGTCATGAGCAGAGAAGCCAGAAGGCACAGAAAGAACTGGGCAGAAGGAAATTCAGGGCTATGAGTCAAGAAGATGGGTTATCCCAGAAGTCCAAGTTGCTCCTAGAAGTCCAAGCCAGAAACCCAGAAACTCCTAGCCCTCAAAGGAGAGAGATACACCCCCCTCACCACTCCCAGAGGTCCCACACCTCTCTAACAAAGCTGGGGAGCGGGAGGGGGGTCGGGAGAGGGTGGTGGGGTTATGGACCTTGGGGAGGGTATGTGCTATGGTGAGTGCTGTGAAGTGTGTAAACCTGGTGATTCACAGACCTGTACCCCTGGGGCTAATAATACATTATATATTTATTTTAAAAATTTAAAAATTAAAAAAAAAAAAAACAACGCTGGGGAGCCTCTGGGGTAAAGGTCATCCCAAGAGAGCCCAGCAGTTCTGTGTTTGGGATGCTAAGGCCCAGAGTAAGGATCACTAACTATGACCTTGGGCAAAGTGCCAAGCTTCCTGAGACCTCAGGTCAGTAAACCTGCAAAAGGGTGACAAGAAAGCATAGGAAATCAAGGTGTGTTTACATCTTTTCCTGGGAGTGTTCTCAAAGATGAACTTTGAGCCATGTTCAACCTCATAATACAGAATGGATTGGGGACTTCATTTAGATTGAACCAATGCAAATGCCAAATCTCTTGGCAACCCCAGAAGCTGACCACTTCCTATCACTTGCAGTCATACTCAGCCTCCCCTGAACTCTCTGGCCTCATTGATTATTACCTTCCCCCTCACTTAGTTTATCCCCACTCCCCTCACACACACACACCTGCCCCAAGACCTTAGCATTCAATTACCTAAGCCAGACTCCTATTGGAGAGTAAATTAAACTTCTAGTAGAAAGAACAAGCATTTCCCTTTAGTATGGATCTCTTCAGGCCCTACTGCAAATGAATTATCAAATGTATATATCAAGGCAGACCAACCAGGGAATGATGACTGATTATTATCAATTATTAGCTATAAACCAATTGTAAATTGGGAGTTGTTTTTACTACACAGAAAGCTTTGCTTACTCAGACCTTGGAATCTGGGCAAAAACATTTGACAGGACCTATTATTTACTGACTTTTAACATTTAGATGGTATAGTTCTAACTTTCTTCTGCTTATATCCAGTTCAGCCCAGTGTGCTGGGTAATCATTAAATGGAAAAGAAAAACATCTCAAACAATCAGCCTATGAGATGTGAGGTAACTACACAAGAAACCAGAGCAAGAGTCAAACAGGCTTAGCAGGTGTTAAGAAGGGTGAAAGGGACAGGTACAGACTAGAGAGAGCAGATCTCATCTAAAGGAGGCACTAACCAATTATTATTCCCTGGAAAGGTGGGTTTGGTGCTACCAGGTATGATTTTTCAGTGCAAGCCAGAAACCCAAATTTATGAGAAATTCTTGTTTTAAAATATTGACAATAATTCAAATTGAAGATAAAAAGTGGCATGGGTTAAACTGTATCTTTGGGACAGATTCAGCAAACAGACTGCCAGTTTGTAAGCTCTGAATTGACACAGAGAAGGTTGCAGTAAATAAGGAATGAGACCAACGGAGCTCTATAAAATGCAGAGTGAAGGGTGATGGCCCCTGAACTTGAGGTCAGGAAATGTGTCAGAAAGAAAACAAGTCTTAAGACACTGCCTCAAGAACATGATTTGGAGTTGCAGGAAAGTGTGTATACGCCTGCCAAACTTCAGAACAGTCAGCAAAGGAATGGAGACAAGACGGACAATGCAGAACCCAGCGAACTGTAAGTATAGCAAGTATGCTAGTACAGCAGGATATTTAACCTTTCCTTTTACTGCCCATGTTTTCACCTTTAAAGAATATAGGCAGCCCTGGGCTCATTGCCTCAGGGCAGAAGTCACAAGCAGCTGGGACTACAGAGCTTGTTTCCAGAATCCCCTGGTTTTAGGGTATAATTCCCAAGAAAGGTGGTAGTAAAATGAAATAAATAGCCTAGAAAGGGCTTCCCCTTGGCTATGGAAGTGAAAGCAAGCAGAGAAGCTGAGAAGCCTAGTGGCAGAGGTAGCCTGCTCCCCATTTGCCAGGAAGAACCATCTAGGAAGGCACCAGACCCCAGAAAGAAAAGGGATATAGTACACCCAGGCAGGTAAGTTTCTACATGGCTGCCCAGATAGATTCCTAGCTACCGTCTGGAAGTAGCAGAGAGTCCCCAGGAAAATACATATTCTGTTTTACCACGTATGAGTGTGTGTTGACAAATGCTTCAAAACCGGGGAGATCCCTCCACATACCCTGGCTCCCCTGAAAAAGAGTAAAGTTAAAGTTTCTGAGGACCCAGTAAAATGGAGGCTTAAAATAAGAGTTGCTTTGTTTTTCACACACCTGAGTTTGTAGACTGAGATTTGTTGGGTCCCCAGTGTTGGGTCCCCCAATAATGGGTCCATGATTAAAGGAGTGAGACTGATACAAAGCGAAGGTCAAGCAAAGCCTTATTTTGTGCCAAGCATCGAGAATCAAACCGACCAGCCAGGGCCACGCCTCTTACAGAGAGCAGGAACCCCCCTGCCTACAGACTAACTTTTATAGAGCAAAGGCCATGTTGGTTGGGCCTGGCCACACACAGGTGGCAAATGAGATTGTAACACAGAGAAAGGTGCACAATCATGCTAGGTCACACGTAAGTGACCAACTGAATTACAATTTACCGTATAGTAGACATTTGAACTAGCCTATCACCTTGGTGAGAATTGGTGCCCAAAAGGCAGGGCCCATACTCCTTGGTAGCTAGGGAGACAGTATGCACACTTTACTGATTGGATGTCTCCACCTGACCCAACTCATCCTTGCATTCAGGCTGTTATCTCTACCTGACCTGACCCACACTTGTATTTGGGCTCTGTTACCTGAGACTGGTTTCCTGGACTTTTTAAAAAATAAGATCCCTTGGGTGGGGGGGGAAGTTTTACTGAATAAACAACAAAATGGCTGTTCAACCGAGGTGTGGCCGCTCTAGCTAAATAGGCCCTTACAAGATTCAAACTGGATCCCTTACAGAGGGATCCCTTACAGAGGAATTAAAGGTGAAGGCGAATAGGTCAGAAGCAGTGTCTGAACTTGACTCTAAGCTCCTCTGCCAATGATCAGAGGTAATCACTAAGATGACCCCTAGAGAACCACATACCCTGGTATTCACACCCTTGTGTAGTCCCTTTATACGTTGTGCCAGGATTGGTCTGCGCATGACCAATAGCATACAGTAGAAATGATAGCACACCACTTCCAGGACTAGTTTATATGAAGACTGTAGCTTCTATCTCACTCTTGTGTGCTCTCTCTATCTGATCACTCTCTCTGGGAGAAGCAAGCTCTTGGGAACAGCTTTAGGAGGAGCTCACATGGTAAAGAATGAAAGCCTCAGACAACAGCCAGTGAGGTGCTGAGGCCAACCACTGACTATGTGAGTGAACTTGGAAGCAGAGTCTCCATCCTCAATCAAGACTTGAGATGACTGCAACCTCACAAGAGAGACCCTGAACCAGAACACCCTAGCTAAGCCACTCTCAGATTCCTGACCCTTATAAACTGTGCGATAATAAGTGTTTGGTGTTTCTACCTGTTTAGTTTTGGGGTAATTTATTATACAGCAATAGGTAACTAAAACATTCTTCCCTCAAAAGATTCAGCAGACGTTGAACCTAATAAATAGGAATTAAATGACTGGGCACCAGCAAAGTGCAGAAATGTTGTCTTTTCTTTACTGAGATGGTGCCACTCCCTTCTGCCAGTGGACTGGATTCAGGACAGAGAAATGGACAAGGTGGATAGTCAAGGATAGATCATGACCTTGAGCTGATTCAAGAGAGAGGATTCAGGTAGATAGTCAGGTATGGGTGCTAAGCCACGCTAAGCACTAGGCACTTCTGGGTATTACAAATCTCGCACAGAAATTATATGTCATCAGAGGGAAGTTTGCCATCATGGTTTACAGCACTTGAGAAATGATGTGTTAGTTCCCAGGTGTCCTGGAAGCTTCAAGCCAAAGCCCCCCAAGCTGGGCAGCATAGTCACTTGCATTGGGTAATTTAAGGTAAAGACTAATTTTCAAGAGCAGCAAATCTTTGCAAGTCACTTCTTCCCTCCCACTCGTTTTTTTACACAGAAGGGGAACATTTGCTGTTTTTTTAGTGCCTAGAGCCTTAGCATCTGCCCCCTTGTCATTTGGGAATTGAGTTTTTCAGCACTTGCTGATTTTCAAAGTAGCCATTAATCACCCATGACAAACCAGAAGTGGTTATAAACTGGAGCACTGAAGGGTTAACCCAGGGATTCTTCATCTCTGATGTGCCTGACATTTATTCTGCATGGTCTATGAAGCTGGTGTGTGTAAAGTGGATACCCCAGAACCCAAGAGAGAGCCTGTGCTGGGAAGGCCTGCGATCCAGGCCTCCCTGGACGGGTTTTCTAAAGTCTTTCTTCCAGCATCAAGTCTGCTCACAGGTATTCTTCTGTCTTAGGAGACCCCACAGGACGGTGCTTCCAGAATGGTGCCAGTGACTTCCCTCCAGTATGGGCTGGCTCCACTGCTAAACTATTCCCACTAGAAATGTTTGCAATCCTAGTATATGTGCTGCCGAAGTGAGCACGAAATGTTTGCAATCCTAAATGAACCTATTTTGGATCCTGAGACTTAAAGGACTCTCTAAATTAGCACAGGGCTTTTACTCAAGGAGGGTCATTCGTATCACCTCACCCTAGTGATTCTTCCTTTTAACCTTCTGACAAGGTATCCATTCACAAAGAATTGAATATGATTTTAAACTCTCTTATCTGGAAGCTAGAAAGCAGAGATGAACTAAATGTAGACTTGTGGTGTCAGGGGAAGGCAACTCATGATAAGCAGCCTCCGTTAAGTGTTAAGAAAATGTCCAAATGACTGACCAGTAGTCTTTATCATTGGGTGTTTGGATGGGCCAACCTGAGCTGGTGGTCAGGAGCAAAACCTTTCTGTTACCTCCAGTCTCTCTTTGCAAGCAGGGCTTTTGCTTCCTAACTGTAGGAAGAAGAGGTTTGGGCAGGCAAAGGAGGAGAGGAGAGAAAGCTGAGTGGGGCAGAAACTAGGGTAGTATGGAAACAGCTTTTTTCTTGGACTCTTGGATGGATTTGAACACCCATGGGTAGGGGCATAAGGAGCAGTCAGAATCATTCACGAGAAGCTTGAGGACACTATGGACACAGGCAGAGCTGCTTCTGGGCCCTGGGATAGAGTCAGACACAGCTGTTGGAAAAGGTCCATCTCAGTAGAGCTAAACATGCCTCCGGTCCCTCAAAGAAGGGGAATTCCTGAAACCATTCACATTCCTAACTCCATCTGCTTCTCATAGAATCCAATCTGTGATTTGTACACATTGGTCTTGTTAGAACCTTGTTCTACTCATAATTAGAATTACTGTAAAAGATTTGAGAAAAACTAATACCTGTGCTTAAAGACAAACAGGAAGTTTTCATATCACTAGAGTATGCTTAGCATCCTGGGGCTTTGGAAGTTTGACTCTCTAGAACAGCTAGTACATTTCATTCAGTCTCCAATGTGGTGTCTGAAATATGTTTCTTTAAAGTGACCATAGACACCTGAAAGAGTGGGAGATGGTATTTGGTTAGCATGAGGCTTAGCCATGCTGTCAACAAAGGCCATGGACCATCTCACATCCTACTTTCTCTAATAACCTATCCGGGGTTTTCTAGAAGGGCCTCTATGGCTGGACACCTGGAAAAATGTTTTCAGAAGCCTATTCTAGCCTCCCATTCCCAGATCTCTTGACACTTAGAGATGTTTATGCCTACAGGGCAGGGTCTAAAGACAAAATTACAAGAACCCCATTGTATAGATGAAAATGTAACTTTTGATTAAATGAAGGAACATGGAATCCAGAATCTCACTAAACCCAGTTAGAAACATGTGGTAACATTAGAAGGTATCTTTGGATGTGGCCAAATGGACCCCCTTCATTTTGCTGCCCACATGGGTGTCTGCTTTGTTTTTGTAAAATAATAGCCAATTAAATGGGGCTCTATGGCACTGCCAGGGCAAGTAATGCCAGTGGGCCCAGCTAAAGCACCACTGGGAAATGCCACTAGAAACACAGCAGGTTCTATTCTGGTGCTGGTGATGGCAGCATGGCAGTAGTTTAAGGGGCTACAAAATTTTGGGTCTGGCACAGTGGTTATAAACATTATCACTTGTATGTCTTTAATGGCTATAAAGTCTCCAAGTCTGGATTCTCATCTTTCCTACAAATTACTTTCTTTTCTGCTTAAGTTAAACAGAGTCAGTATTTGCAACCCAGACCCAACTTTCAGTAGCCTCCAAGATGTAGACAAAGGAAGAAAACTTATTTCAATAGGAAGACTCAAATGTCTCCCAAAACAGAACTGTACACCTGTCTGATGCACTCTTTCCCCCTGCTGGATATACTCCATTTCTGGTGGCTTGGGGTACACATTTGGTGTTTTGTTCTTTCAATTTGAACCATGACAACTGTCTCAAAGATAGCGCACAGGCCTGGATCAGGTACTCTGGCAGACAAGGAAGAGCCATGTTCTTAAAGGACTAGCCGAAAGGTAGAGGGTGGGTCCCTATGCTAATTAATGAAACTTAAAGAATGATACAAAATAGCCACTTTCCTTCCACAAAAACAGACTTCTGCATAAAGTGCCTCAGATGACATCCTGCCTCAGTCCTGCTCCTTGAGGAGCAGAGCTGAGACAAAACTTGCTTGGGGGTAGTTGTTTTGTCCTGGTCACTGAGGGATCAGCAGTGAAGAGAAAGGGAGCATGAGATGGGGAGGAATGAAAGCCATCACCAGATGTGCCATCATCATTGAGTAGTCACCACTGTAGGCCAGTGGGGGTCAGCCTTCTGAGAAGGCCAGGAAAAGTGTAACTCAGAATTGTCTACCTTGGGGGCAAAAGGGAAAAGCATTAACAATGGGCTATGTCCACAGGCCAAAGGTTGCTCCATGGGGCCCTAACCCCACACATCCAGATTGCACATGTAGCTGTGCAAGGTAGGCTCTCACAACTCCCACCTCCCTGTCACCCCAGGCCATAACAGTAGCTCTAGGGCAGGTGTGGCCCTGCCAGCAAAAGGCACTGACACTGGGAACTGTGCATTCTAGCTGTGCCTGGAATTAGATGCTAGGCCATAGGGATGTAAGAAGTCATGCAAAGCATCCCATCTCATTCCCACTGGTGCTCTCTCATAACCCATCATGCTTTTCAGAAGGTTAGTATCATGTTGCATATTTGCTAAGAAAGATTGTTGCCTAAGTTTGGTCATTTTCAGGGTTTTGGCTTAAAGATTTCATTTTTTTTTTTAAGATTTTATTTATTTATTTGACACAGAGAGAGATCACAAGCAGGCAGAGAGGCAGGCAGAGAGAGAGGAGGAAGCAGGCTCCCCGCTGAGCAGAGAGCCCAATGCGGGGCTCGATTCCAGGACCCTGAGATCATGACCCAAGCTGAAGGCAGCGGCTCAACCCACTGAGCCACCCAGGCACCCGCCCCCCCTTTTTTTTTTTTTATAAGATTTTATTTATTTATTAAGATTTCATTTTTTAAAAATAATCTCTTCACCTAACAGGCTCAAACTCAGAACCTCTAGATCAAGTCACTTGCTCTACTGACTGAGTCAGCTAGGACCCCCAGTTATTTTCAATATTTCTGGGACAAGCCCCACATCATCATGGAGGAAAAGGAAAGATCCTGCCCAGTCTTGGACTCTTTTTCTTATGTACACTCTTTAGCTTATGCATCATTGCTTTGGATTCATTACCGTGGCCTGGGCACAGGGAATAGTGTCCTAAGAGTTGGGTTTGGGGGAAGGAAAAGAAATCCTATTTAGGTCTAAAGCAGGAGCCTCAGGCTCCAGGCCAGCTTTTTCAGGCTCTGTATGGAGGTCTGGGGGTATATATCACAGACTCTGCTAAAGTGGCTGCTAGTATCTCATGACCTATTGTTCCTTGTGTGTGTGGCTCCCTTGAGGATCTCCCAGGAAGTATGTTACTGAACCAAGACATGACACAGGATTTCTCACCACTTTGAAGGCAATAGAGCACCTGCCTTTACCCATGACAATTACCTGGGCAAAGACGTGAATGATGTATTCCACCAATAACCTGAAGCTCTTCTGTATAGGTTTCATTTTTAGTTACCAGAATTGTTTACCTTAAGTTATTTTTCTCCTCATTGTCTTCTGGGGAATGCCCTTTAAAAAACTGTACTGTGGGACGCCTGGGTGGCTCAGTTGGTTAAGCAGCTGCCTTCGGCTCAGGTCATGATCCCAGTGTCCTGGGATCGAGTCCCACATCAGGCTCCTTGCTTGGCGGGGAGCCTGCTTCTCCCTCTGTCTCTGCCTGCCATTCTGTCTGCCTGTGCTTGCTCTCTCTCCCTCTCTCTCTGACAAATAAATAAAAAAAAATCTTTAAAAAAATCTTTAAAAAATTTTTTAAAAAATTGTACTGTATTTTGTTACTGTAAAAATTTTGTTACTGTAAAGCAGTAATGAAATGAAGCTTAGGGTTGGAATTCTGGCCATAATTATGTAACAATATCTCTGAATACATTATCATTGACAAAGTATCAAAGTAAATTATGAATTAAGTAAAAGAGTTCAGAGTTCATTAGTTTCCTCTAAGCTTAAGTTTATACTAATTTTATTCTTCATTCCTAGTGATACTGTAACACCAGTATTGTAGTCACTAAATACTTTTTTCAGCAAAGAATTTCTCTGTAAGTCTAAAACAAACTTTTCTCAACTAACTGATATCTTTTTCAAGTCCACTAAGTCCAAGTGAGCTGTTAACAATTCTTTTTTCTATAAGAGTAGTCATCCAAACAGCATTAATGGATATGAAAACATTAAATATGATAGCTATTAAATTGTGGTATCTGTGTCCTCTACCATTAAATATGCAAAAGCTATAACGTGGTCTCAATATAGGCTGAACTGTCATTGACAAATAAGGGTGCTAACTCAGGGAAGAAGCAGCCTAATCTAGTACTAGAGTCAGAAACTGCCCATCACGCTTACCCTGACTTTTAGCCCAGTCTCTTCCCTTCCAATTGCTCTTTTGCCCAGAGAGAGCTCTTCAAGCAACCATACTACAACACATCTCTTGTATCTGACTTTAGCTTTTATGTAAGTGTTAGCAAAGTTCCATCTTCATATCCTTGCTAGAATTTGTTGGTGTTTAACACTTATAACCCTATTTATTCAGAGATTAAAGTTTAGAGAAAATAAGATTATCCCATGTTGTACTTGAAAGAACACAGGTATATTCTGTATAACAGCCCAACATATGATGTAAAAAAGTATCACGGAAAACATAGATAGGCCAGTGGGCATGGCAGTTGCCAAGGAAGAAACAGTGAGTGTGTACTGATATCTTGTCACAGGTAGGTGTCTCTCTCCTCCCCTTTTGGAGAAATGCTCCCCTACACCCTCCAGCCATATAGCTCTGGTCAGTCTGCCAGTCACAGGCTGAATTCATCAGTGATTTGCCACATGTCCTTGTTCCAGCCAAATTCACACTAATCTAAGTCCGTCCTTGGAATTTTTCTTACTGAAGTTGTTGTGGGAATGCTTTTTTTCTCTTTGATTTTGTGGCTATTAAAAAAAAAAAAAGTGTCTGGAGCTGCCTGAAGCTTTTGTTCCAGTTTCCTCTGTATAGGGAGCCTGGGAGAACCAAATCAGCATGCAAAGAGAGGTAAGTACAAATGTACAAATGCTTGGAGGTACCAATGACATCCAAGTCCCTCAGTCTCGTTATCCCTGAGATCAGCTCTACCCGTACCCCCTCGTAGACAAAGGCAAAAACCTCTAACTGCCAGAGTCCAAATACAGAATGCTTCATAAACAGAGATGCCAACTGGGGCTCAAAGGCAGGTTAAGGCCTTGGATGCATGTTAAGAAAAAGAAGTGCAGGCTGGTGGCCTTACAATGATCAGCCCAAAGAAGCAAATGTGCTGTCCAGGAATGGAGAGAAGATTGATCAGAAATGGAAATAAGATAGTATACTTTTGGGTGCTATCATTGTTGAAATAAATAACTTCTAAATTGGTTCAGATTTCTAAAGTAAATGTTGAAAAGTTTCCCTCACATGCTTGTTTCACAATCAGTTCTTATCCCTAGAGAATACCAATGAGATCAGTCTCTTTTATATCCATGCAGCTGTTTTTTGCATATACTAGAGTTATACATAACTATTTTAGATATGTTTGAGTGCCAAAGTAAGACAGTTGGCCTGCATTTAGTAGGCAGTGGAAACCACTGTAGTATTTCTTTATTTTTTAAAGCTTTTATTTATTTATTTGAGATAGAGAGCATGAGCAGGGACAGAGGGAGAGGGAGAGGCAGCCTCCCTGCTGAGCAGGGAGCCTGACTCAAGGCTCTCGATTCCAGGACCCTGGGTTCATGACCCAAGCCAAAGGCAGACACTTAATCAACTGAGCTACCAGGTGCCTCTGTCATATTTCTTTCTTGAGGCATAATTTACAAAAAATAAAATGAATGTTGTAGATTCTTAAAAGACTTACATAGAGAGAGTAGTGTTTTAGGAGGATTTGGTTATCAAAAGAGTCCTGAATTTCACTAGGTGGGCTTAATAGAATATGTGACATGACTGAGAAAAATAAAATAAAATGACCTGTGGAAAAATATCAAAGTTCTAATACAGGTGTAACTGGAGTTTCAGAAAGAAGGAAGACATAGAAAGGGTAAAAATATTTGTAGAAATAGTCCAAATTTCCAAATTTGATAAGAAATGTGAATTAAAAAAATGAAGAATCTTAGTGAGCAGGACAAATACAAATAAGTCACACCTAGGTACATTATAGTTTATTGTTAAAAACCAAAGATAGAAGAAATCTTAAAAGAAGCCTGATGAAAAAGGATACTTTACACACAAGAGAACAAAATTAGGAACTATGGTTGATTTCTCATCAACATCAATTGAAGGCAAAAAGTCAATGTAATGACATGTTCCAAAATGCTGAAAGAACCTCACACCTGTTAGAATGGCTATTATCAAAAAGACAGGAAATCACAAATGTTGGTGAGGATGTGGAAAGGGAACCCTTGTGCACTGTTAATGAGAATGTAAATTTGTGCAACCATTATGGAAGACTATGAAGTTTGCTCAAAAAATAAAAAATAAAACTACTATATGATTAAACAATTCCATTTCTGGGTATTTACCCAAGGAAAATGAAAGCACTAACTCCAAAATACACATACCTCATGTTTATTGTAACCAAAATGTACAAGGTGTACAATAGCCACAACATGGAAACAGCCTAACTGTCCATCAGTAAATGAATAGATAAAGAAAATGTGGTATATATATATCCACACAGTAGGATATTATTCAACTATTAAAAAAGGGAAATCTTGTCTTTATGCAACGTGGGTGAAACTTGAGGGTTTTATGCTAAGTGAAATAAGTCAGAGAAAGACAAGTACCATATGATCTCACTTATATGTGGAATCTAAAAACAAAAACCAAGCTTATAGGTAAAGACAACAGATTGGTGATTACCAGAGCTGGTGAAATGGATGAAGGGGGTCAAAAGGTATAAACTTCCACTTATGGGGTACCTGGTTGGCTCAGTCAATTAATTTCTGACAAATGTATATGGTAATACATATAAAGCAATAACTATTACACTAAATTGTGAGGCTTATAATATATGTGGATGCTATATATATGTATATCGTAAGTATATATTTTATGTATATGTGTATACATATACATATATACAGCTATCATACAAAGGATAATGTAAGTCAGTGAAAGTACATGACTGTAAGGTATAGTTTGGGTGAAATGGTATGATATTAACTCAAAATAGACTGTGAAAAGGTAAGGATATGTATTATAATCCCTAAAGCAACCACTAAAATAAAAGTCAGCCGATAAAAATAAAATTATAAAAAAAATTACACAAAAGAAGATAAGAAAGAAAGAACAAAGGAACAAAATACAATTTAGACAAGCAGAACACACAGAGCAAAATGGCAACCCTAAATCTAACCATGATTATATTAACTGTAAGTAGACTAAACACTCAAAAAGCAGAGATTGTCAGTTTCATTGAGGAAAAAAAGACATATCTAACATGCTATCTGCAAGATTTTTTTAAAGTTTTTATTTAAATTCTAATCAGTTAACATACAGTGTCATATTAGGTCCATTTGTACAATATAGTAATTTATCACTTACATACAACATTGGGTGCTCATCACAAGTACACTCCTTAATCCCCATCACTTATTTCACCCATCCCCTCACTCACCTACCATCTGGTAATCATGTTTGTTTTCTATAGTTAAGAGTCTGTTTCTTAGTTTACCCCGTCTCTCTTTCCCCCCTTTGCTTATTTATTGTTTCTTAAATTCCAGATATGATTAGAAATCATATGGTATTTGTCTTTCTCTGACTAACTTATTCAGCCTAACAAAATACTCTCTAGCTCCATCCATGCTGTTGCAAATGGCAAGATCTCATTCTTTTTGATGGTTGAGTAATAGTAATATTCATATATATGAATATATGCATACAAATATTCATATATATGAATATTCATATAAATATGAATAGGTTCATATTCATATAAATATGAATATAAACATGTATATTCATATTTATATGAATATAATTTATATATTCATATACATGAATATATGTATATATGTATACACATATTCATATATATATCTCACAGAGTCTTCATCCATTCATCTATCAATGGACACTTGGGCTGTTTCCATACATTGACTCTTGTAGACAATGCTGCTATAAACATCAGGGTGCATGTATCACTCTGAATTAGGATTTTTGTATAAAAGAGATATTTTAAATACAAAGATATAGATAAGTTTAAAGTAAACCTACGGAAGAGAGTATACCATGCAAAAAGGAAGCTTAAGAAAATTAAATTTGGATACAGGAGTCAAGATGGCGGAGAAGTAGCAGGCTGAGACTAATTCAGGTAGCGGGAGATCAGCTAGATAGCTTATCTAAAGATTACAAACACCTACAAATCCAACGAGAGATCGAAGAGAAGAAGAACAGCAACTCTAGAAACAGAAAATCAACCACTTTCTGCAAGGTAGGACTGGCGGAGAAGTGAATCCAAAGCGACGGGAAGATAGACCGCGGGGGGAGGGGCCGGCTCCCGGCGAGCGGCGGAGCAACGGAGCACAAAATCAGGAGTTTTAAAAGTCTGTTCCCCTGAGGGACATCGCTCCAGAGGCTTAACCGGGGTGCAGCCCACGCGGGGTCAGCGTGGCCTAAGGTCCCGCAGGGTCACAGAAGGATCGGGGGTGTCTGAGTGTCACAGAGCTTGCAGGTATTAGAACGGGGAAGCCGGCTACAGAGACAGAACAGAGGAGTGACTCCCAGCTCGGGGTTACCTTGAACTGGTCGCAGGCTCGGTCAGCTCGGAGCGCGGCCAGAGGCCAGGGTGGCGGGAGTCATTGGGCGCTGTTCTCTGAGGGCGCACTGAGGAGTGGGGCCCCGGGCTCTTGGCTCCTCCGGGCCGGAGACCGAGAGGCCGCCATCTTCATTCCCGCCCTCCGGAACTCTACGGAAAGCGCTCAGGGAACAAAAGCTCCCGAAAGAAAACCCGAGCGGATTACTCAGCCCGGCCCCTGGTAAGGGCGGTGCAATTCCGCCTGGGGCAAAGACGCTTGAGAATCACTACAACAGGCCCCTCCCCCAGAAGATCAGCAAGAAACCCAGCCAGGACCAAGTTCACCTAACAAGGCGTGTAGTTTCAATACCAAGGAGAGCGGCAGAATTCCAGAAGAGGAGAAAGCAAAGCACGGAACTCATGGCTTTCTCCCCATGATTCTTTAGCCTTGCAGTTAAATTAATTTTTTTTCTTTTATTTTTCAATTTTTTTTTCTTCTTCTGCTAAATTTTTTTAACTTTTACCCTTTTCTTTTTTAACATTTTTTAACTAGTTTATCTAATATATATATATATTTTTTTTTTTCCTTTTTATACTTTTTCTTTATTGGTTTTCTTTTTTTAATTTTTTTTTCTTTCTTTCTGAACCTCTTTTTATCCCCTTTCTCCCCCCCCCCCCCACGATTTGGGATCTCTTCTGATTTGGCTAAAGCATATTTTCCTGGGGTTGTTGCCACCCTTTTAGTATTTTACTTGCTCCTTCATATACTCTTATCTGGACAAAATGACAAGGCGGAAAAATTCACCACAAAAAAAAGAACAAGAGGCAGTACCAAAGGCTAGGGACCTAATCAATACAGACATTGGTAATATGTCAGATCCAGAGTTCAGAATGATGATTCTCAAGGTTCTAGCCGGGCTCGAAAAAGGCATGGAAGATATTAGAGAAACCCTCTCAGGAGATATAAAAGCCCTTTCTGGAGAAATAAAAGAACTAAAATCTAACCAAGTTGAAATCAAAAAAGCTATTAATGAGGTACAAACAAAAATGGAGGCTCTCACTGCTAGGATAAAGGAGGCAGAAGAAAGAATTAGCGATATAGAAGACCAAATGACAGAGAATAAAGAAGCTGAGCAAAAGAGGGACAAACAGCTACTGGATCACGAGGGGAGAATTCGAGAGATAAGTGACACCATAAGACGAAACAACATTAGAATAATTGGGATTCCAGAAGAAGAGGAAACAGAGAGGGGAGCAGAAGGTATATTGGAGAGAATTATTGGAGAGAATTTCCCCAATATGGCAAAGGGAACAAGCATCAAAATCCAGGAGGTTCAGAGAACCGCCCTCAAGATCAATAAGAATAGGTCCACACCCCGTCACCTAATAGTAAAATTGACAAGTCTTAGTGACAAAGAGAAGATCCTGAAAGCAGCCAGGGAAAAGAAGTCTGTAACGTACAATGGTAAAAATATTAGATTGGCAGCAGACTTATCCACAGAGACCTGGCAGGCCAGAAAGAGCTGGCATGATATATTCAGAGAACTAAACGAGAAAAACATGCAGCCAAGAATACTATATCCAGCTAGGCTATCATTGAAAATAGAAGGAGAGATTAAAAGCTTCCAGGACAAACAAAAACTGAAAGAATTTGCAAATACCAAACCAGCTCTACAGGAAATATTGAAAGGGGTCCTCTAAGCAAAGAGAGACCCTAAAAGAAGTAGATCAGAAAGAAACAGAGACAATATACAATAACAGTCACCTTACAGGCAATACAATGGCACTAAATTCCTATCTCTCAATACTTACCCTGAATCTTAATGGGCTAAATGCCCCAATCAAAACACAGGGTATCAGAATGGATAAAAAAACAAAACCCATCTATATGTTGCCTACAAGAAACTCATCTTAAACCTGAAGACACCTCCAGATTTAAAGTGAGGGGGTGGAAAAGAATTTACCATGCTAATGGACATCAGAAGAAAGCAGGAGTGGCAATCCTTATATCAGATCAATTAGATTTTAAGCCAAAGACTACAATAAGAGATGAGGAAGGACACTATATCATACTCAAAGGAACTATCCAACAAGAAGATCTAACGATTTTAAATATCTATGCCCCTAACGTGGGAGCAGCCAACTATATAAACCAATTAATAACAAAATCAAAGAAACATATCGACAATAATACAATAATAGTAGGGGACTTTAACACTCCCCTCACTGAAATGGACAGATCATCCAAGCAATAGATCAACAAGGAAATCAAGGCCTTAAATGACACACTGGACCAGATGGACATCACAGATATATTCAGAACATTTCATCCCAAAGCAACAGAATGCACATTCTTTTCTAGTGCACATGGAACATTCTCCAGAATAGATCACATTCTTGGTCCAAAATCAGGTCTCAACCGGTATCAAAAGATTGGAATCATTCCCTGCATATTTTCAGACCACAATGCTCTGAAGCTAGAACTCAATCACAAGAGGAAATTTGGAAAGAACCCAAATACATGGAGACTAAACAGCATCCTTCTAAAGAATGAATGGGTCAACCAGGAAATTAAAGAAGAATTGAAAAAATTCGTGGAAACAAATGATAATGAAAACACAACGGTTCAAAATCTGTGAGACACAACAAAGGCAGTCCTGAGAGGAAAATATATAGCGGTACAAGCCTTTCTCAAGAAACAAGAAAGGTCTAAGGTACACAACCTAACCCTACACCTAAAGGAGCTGGAGAAAAAACAAGAAAGAAAGCCTAAACCCAGCAGGAGAAGAGAAATCATAAAGATCAGAGCAGAAATCAATGAAATAGAAACCAAAAAAACAATAGAACAAATCAACGAAACGAGGAGCTGGTTCTTTGAAAGAATTAATAAGATTGATAAACCCCTGGCCAGACTTATCAAAAAGAAAAGAGAGAGGACCCAAATAAATAAAATCATGAATGAAAGAGGAGAGATCACAACGAACACCAAAGAAATACAGACAATTATAAGAACATACTATGAGCAACTCTATGCCAACAAATTTGACAATCTGGAAGAAATGGATGCATTCCTAGAGACATATAAACTACCACAACTGAAACAGGAAGAAATAGAAAGCCTCAACAGACCCATAAACAGTAAGGAGATTGAAACAGTCATCAAAAATCTCCAAACAAACAAAAGCCCAGGGCCAGATGGCTTCCTGGGGGAATTCTACCAAACATTTAAAGAAGAACTAATTCCTATTCTCCTGAAACTGTTCCAAAAAATAGAAATGGAAGGAAAACTTCCAAACTCATTTTATGAGGCCAGCATCACCTTGATCCCAAAACCAGACAAGGATCCCATCAAAAAAGAGAACTACAGACCAATATCCTTGATGAACACAGATGCAAAAATTCTCACCAAAATACTAGCCAATAGGATTCAACAGTACATTAAAAGGATTATTCACCACGACCAAGTGGGATTTATTCCAGGGCTGCAAGGCTGGTTCAACATCTGCAAATCAATCAATGTGATACAACACATTAATAAAAGAAAGAACAAGAACCATATGATAGTCTCCATAGATGCTGAAAAAGCCTTTGACAAAGTACAGCATCCCTTCCTGATCAAAACTCTTCAAAGTGTAGGGATAGAGGGCACATACCTCAATATTATCAAAGCCATCTATGAAAAACCCACCGCAAATATCATTCTCAATGGAGAAAAATTGAAAGCTTTTCTGCTAAGGTCAGGAACACGGCAGGGATGTCCGTTATCACCACTGCTATTCAACATAGTACTAGAAGTCCTAGCCTCAGCAATCAGACAACAAAAGGAAATTAAAGGCATCCAAATCGGCAAAGAAGAAGTCAAACTATCACTCTTCGCAGATGATATGATACTATATGTGGAAAACCCAAAAGACTCCACTCCAAAACTGCTAGAACTTGTACAGGAATTCAGTAAAGTGTCAGGATATAAAATCAATGCACAGAAATCAGTTGCATTTCTCTACACCAACAGCAAGACAGAAGAAAGAGAAATAAAGGAGTCCATCCCATTTACAATTGCACCCAAAACTATAAGATACCTAGGAATAAACCTAACCAAAGAGACTAAGAATCTATACACAGAAAACTATAAAGTACTCATGAAAGAAATTGAGGAAGACACAAAGAAATGGGAAAATGTTCCATGCTCCTGGATTGGAAGAATAAATATTGTGAAAATGTCTATGCTACCTAAAGCAATCTACACATTTAATGCAATTCCTATCAAAGTACCATCCATTTTTTTCAAAGAAATGGAACAAATCATCCTAAAATTTATATGGAACCAGAAACGACCTCGAATAGCCAAAGGAATATTGAAAAAGAAAGCCAAAGTTGGTAGCATCACAATTCCGGACTTCAAGCTCGATTACAAAGCTGTCATCATCAAGACAGCATGGTACTGGCACAAAAACAGACACATAGATCAATGGAACAGAATAGAGAGCCCAGAAATAGACCCTCAACTCTACGGTCAACTCATCTTCGACAAAGCAGGAAAGAACGTCCAATGGAAAAAAGACAGCCTCTTCAATAAATGGTGTTGGGAAAATTGGACAGCCACATGCAGAAAAATAAAATTGGATCATTTCCTTACACCACACACGAAAATAGACTCAAAAT
This sequence comes from Lutra lutra, assembly GCF_902655055.1. Lineage (NCBI taxonomy): Eukaryota > Metazoa > Chordata > Mammalia > Carnivora > Mustelidae > Lutra > Lutra lutra. Next base: position 161,512,235 of record NC_062278.1, read on the forward strand.
GGATGAAGGATCTCAATGTGAGAAAGGAATCCATCAAAATCCTTGAGGAGAACACAGGCAGCAACCTCTTCGACCTCAGCTGCAGCAACATCTTCCTAGGAACATCGCCAAAAGCAAGGGAAGCAAGGGCAAAAATGAACTATTGGGATTTTATCAAGATCAAAAGCTTTTGCACAGCAAAGGAAACAGTGAACAAAACCAAAAGACAACTGACAGAATGGGAAAAGATATTTGCAAATGACATATCAGATAAAGGGCTAGTGTCCAAAATCTATAAAGAATTTAGCAAACTCAACACCCAAAGAACAAATAATCCAATTAAGAAATGGGCAGAGGACATGAACAGACATTTCTGCAAAGAAGACATCCAGATGGCCAACAGACACATGAAAAAGTGCTCCACATCACTCGGCATCAGGGAAATACAAATCAAAACCACCATGAGATATCACCTCACACCAGTCAGAATGGCTAAAATTAACAAGTCAGGAAATGACAGATGCTGGCGAGGATGCGGAGAAAGGGGAACCCTCCTACACTGTTGGTGGGAATGCAAGCTGGTGCCACCACTCTGGAAAACAGCATGGAGGTTCCTCAAAATGTTGAGAATAGAACTACCCTATGACCCAGCAATTGCACTGCTGGGTATATACCCTAAAGATACAAACGTAGTGATCCGAAGGGGCACGTGCACCCGAATGTTTATAGCAGCAATGTCTACAATAGCCAAACTATGGAAAGAACCTAGATGTCCATCAACAGACGAATGGATAAAGAAGATGTGGTATATATACACAATGGGATACTATGCAGCCATCAAAAGAAATGAAATCTTGCCATTTGCGACAACGTGAATGGCACTAGAGGGTATCATGCTTAGCGAAATAAGTCAATCGCAGATAGACAACTATCATATGATCTCCCTGATATGAGGGAAAGGAGATCCAACATGGGGGGTTAAAGGGGTAGGAGAAGAGTAAATGAAACAAGATGCAATTGGGAGGGAGACAAACCATAAGTGACTCTTAATCTCACAAAACAAACTCAGGGTTGATGGGGGGAGGGGGGTGGGATTATGGACACTGGGCAGGGTATGTGCTATGGTGAGTGCTGTGAAGTGTGTAAACCTGGTGATTCACAGACCTGTACCCCTGGGGATAAAAATATATTATATGTTTATAAAAAATAAAATTAATTAAAAAAAAAAGAAAATTAAATTTGCCACATAAGATTGTATATGGTACTCTGTAAGACAAAAAATTGCTTTCAATAAAGAAACATTTCAAATTATAGAAGAATAAATTCTTCAGGAAGACAAAAAATTAAAATTTAAAAGTATAGGTCACGTATACATGAGGCAAAAATGGGTAGAACTAAGAATAGAAAAAAAATCCATAATTATAGTTGGAAATTTAACTTTTCTCTCTCAGTTACTGATAGAAAAACTATACCAAAAAAAAAAAAAAAAAAAGAATCAGTGGGGACAGAGATTTGAAAAATACTGTTGACCAACTTGACCTAAATGACATCTGTAGAAAACTTTACCACCAACTTCAGAGTATATATGGTATATTCATCAAGGTAGATCATGTGCTGAACCAGAAACTAAGTGCCAATAAATTCAAAAGATAAAATTCATACAATATATGTTCTCTGTCCACAGTGAATTTAGAAATCAATAACTAAGTTATCTAGGAAAAAATAAACTGCAAATATTTGGAAATTAAACATACTTTCAACAAGTCAAAGAAGAAATTAAGGGAAATTATAAAATATTTTGAACTGATTAATAATTAAAACAAAGTATGTTAAAATGTATGGGATGTAGCTAAAACATGCTTAGAATCTCAGAAGAAAATTGTACCTACAATTGTTTATTTTAGAATGGAATAATTTTCTTAAATCAATAATCTAAGGTTCCACGTTGAGTAGCTATAAAGAAGAGCAAAGTAAATCCAAAGGAAGCACAATATAAATAAAATAATTGATGCAATTGAGAAAATTAATAGACTGTAAAAGAGAAAAATAGAGAAAATACAAAAATGGAGCATGTTAAGAAGATGAGAAGTTGGTTCTAAGATTAACAAAATTGATAAGCCATAGTTACACTAATCAAGAAAATAAAAAGAACACAAATTACCATTATCAGGGATGAAAAGACATTAAAAGGATAAGCAAACATTATGAATGATTTTATGGCATTAAATAATTTAGACAAATAAATTCCATGGAAAATACAAGCTTATTAAAGCTGATAGAAGGAGAAATAAGTAATCTAATGCCTATACCTATTAAAGATATTGACTATTATCAAAGTCCTTCTCATAAACAAGACTCTAGGCCCAGATGGTTTCATTAGCACATTCTATTAATCATTTAAGGGAAAAACACCATCTTATACAACTCTTCCAGAAAAAGGAGTAGGAAACACTTCCTAACTTATTTTATGAAGCCAAAATTTTCTTGATACCAACACCAGACATAGGCAATACAAGGATACTGTAGATTAATATCTCTCATGTACATATAAATGAGTACTTAGCAAAAATATTACTAAATCAATGCATTATGAACAAATGAGTTTTATACTGAGAATGCAAAATTAGTTCAAGGTTTGATAACTAATAAGTAGAATTCCCCATGTTAACGTGATAAAGAGAAAAAAAATCACAAGATTTAAATAGATGCAGAAAAAGTAACAAAATTCCACACCAATTTAGGATAAAAATCACTTAGTATACTAGGACTAGAAGGAAATTTCCTCAATCTGATAAAAGGCACCAACAAAAGACCTAAAGCTAACATCACACTCAATGATGAAATGATCAATGCTTTCCTCCTATAATTAATGACAAAGCAAGGATACCCTTGCTCACCATTCCTATTCAACATTGTCCTAGAAACTGTAGCCACTGCAACAAGGTAAGAAGAAGGAAAGCCATAAAGACAGAGGAAGAGGTCAAACTTTCTCTATTCACAGATGACATGATTGTTTATGTAGAAAATTTTAAAGAATCTATGTATCAATAACTAGAACTAACAAGTGAATGTGTAAGGTCATAATATACAAGGTCAACATTGGAAAAAAATTAATTTTTTCCATATACCAATTTAAAAACTGCAATTTAAAAAATCAATACCTTCTATAATAGCTTTCCAGCCTTCCTGGCATTTGGTATGGCCTGTTACCAAACTCTAGTCAATGGAACATGATGAGAGGTGTTCTGCATTTCTGCATCCTTCTACGTATGGCCCAGAAAATCCTCAATCTTCCTCTCTCCCCTTCCTTATCATTACCAGAAACCTTGGCAGCCTTCGAAACTTTGAAGATGACAGAGCTGCAAGATAGGTGCCTGGGTCCCTGAAGTCCTACATTAAAAAAGAGATGCTTGCCATCAGGAATAAGTGTTTTGATACTTCTCATAACAAGTTTATCACATTTGATCCATTAGCTGACATTACCTTAACTGATGTACTGACCATCAATAGGGGATCAGATAAGGAGTGTGTGGTGGGTGAATATTCTAGAACACCATGCTGCAATTAAATGCCATAGCAAGATATACCCACACAACTGTGCATACGTCTTAAGAATTGAATAGACAAAGACTGTAGCAACATTTTTCTAGATATGTCTCCTGAGGCCAGGAAAATAAAAGCAAAAATAAACTATTGAGACTACACAAAAATAAAAAGCACAGTGAAGAAAATAATCAACAAGGCAACCTACTGAAAGGGAGAAGATATTTGCAAGTGACATATCTAATAAAGAGTTAGTGTCCAAAATTTATAAAGAACTTATGCAACTCAACACCCTGAAAACAAATAATTTAATTAAAAAATGGGCAGAAGACACGAACAAAGAAAACATCCAGATGGCCAAAAGACACATGAAAGGATTCTCAACATCACTAATCATGAGGGAAATGAAAATGAGAAAAACTAAAATGAGATACCATCTCACACCTGACAGAATGGCTAAAAATAAAAAACACAAGAAACAGCACATATTGGCAAGGATGTGGAGAAAAATGGAACCCTCTTGCACTGTTGATGGGAATGCAAACTGGTGTAGCCACTATGGAAAACAGTATGGAGTTTACTAAAAAAGTTAAAAATAAAGGGGATGCTTGGGTAGCTCAGTTGGTTAAGCAGCCAACTCTTGACTTTGGTACAGGTCACTATCTTGGAATTGTGAGATCAGGCACCCATTGGGCTCTGTGCTCTTTGAGGAGTCTGCTTGAGATTCTCTCTCCCCGTCTGCCCCTCCCCCCAGTTGCACTTGCTTGGCCTCTCTCTCTCTAAAATGATAAATGGATAAAATATTTAAAAAAAAATTTTTTTTAAAAGTTATATTTATTTATTTGACAGAGACACAGTGAGAGAGGGAACACAAGCAGAAGTGGGAGAGGGAGGAGCAGGCTTTCTACCAAGCAGGTTGCCTGATGCAGGGCTCAGTCCCAGGACCCTGGGATCATGACCTGAACCAAAGGCAGATACTTAATGACTGAGCCACCTAGGTGCCCCTAAAAAAATTTTTTTAAGTTAAAAGTAGAACTACCCCACAATTCAGTAATTGCACTATGGGTATTTACCAAAAAATATAAAAACACTAATTCAAAAGGATACATGCACCTCAAAGTTTACAGTACCAATATCTACAATAGCCAAAGTATGGAAGCAGCCCAAGTGTCTATCAATAGATGAATGGATAAAGAAGATGTGGTGCAAGATAAACTCAAAATGGATAAAAGACCTCAGCATGAGACAGGAATCCATCAGAATCCTAGAGGAGAACATAGGCAGTAACCTCTTCGATATCAGCCACAGCAACTTCTTTCAATATATGTCTCCAAAGGCAAAGGAAACAAAAGCGAAAATAAACTTTTGGGACTTCATCAAGATCAAAAGCTTCTGCACAGCAAAGTAAACAGTCAACAAAACAAAGAGGCAACCCACGGAATGGGAGAAGATATTTGCAAATGACAGTACAGACAAAAGGTTGATATCCAGGATCTATAAAGAACTCCTCAAATTCAACACACACAAAACAGACAATCATATCAAAAAATGGGCAGAAGATATGAACAGACACTTCTCCAATGAAGACATACAAATGGCTATCAGACACATGAAAAAATGTTCATCATCACTAGCCACTAGGGAGATTCAAATCAAAACCACATTGAGATACCACCTTACACCAGTTAGAATGACCAAAATTAGCAAGCCAGGAAACAACATGTGTTGGAGGGGATGTGGAGAAAGGGGAACCCTCTTACACTGTTGGTCGGAATGCAAGTTGGTGCAGCCTCTTTGGAGAGCAGTGTGGAGATTCCTCAAGAAATTAAAAATAGAGCTTCCCTATGACCCTGCAATTGCACTACTGGGTATTTACCCCAAAGATACAGATGTAGTGAAAAGAAGGGCTATCTGTACCCCGATGTTTATAGCAGCAATGGCCACGGTCACCAAACTGTGGAAAGAACCAAGATGCCCTTCAACGGACGAATGGATAAGGAAGATGTGGTCCATATACACTATGGAGTGTTATGCCTCCATCAAAAAGGATGAATACCCAACTTTTGTAGCAACATGGAAGGGATGGGAAGAGATTATGCTGAGTGAAATAAGTCAAGCAGAGAGAGTCAATTATCATATGGTTTCACTGATTTGTGGAGCATAACAAATAACACGGAGGACATGGGGAGATGGAGAGGAGAAGGGAGTTGAGGGAAATTGGAGGGGGAGGTGAACCATGAGAGACTATGGACTCTGAAAAAAAACCTGAGGGTTTTGAAGGGGCGGGGGGTGGGAGGTTGGGGTAACCAGGTGGTGGGTATTAGGGAGGGCACAGATTGCATGGAGCACTGGGTGTGGTGCGAAAACAATGAATACTGTTATGCTGAAAAGAAATTCAAATTTTAAAAAAATTAAAAAAGAAGATGTGGTGCATGTGTGGGTGTGTATATTCCATTAATATATAAATAATATTATGCATACATATATATGCATATATATAATGGAATGTTACTCAGCCATAAAAAAGAGTGGAATCTTGCCATTTGGAATAAAGTAGATGGAGATAGATGAAATAAATCAGTCAGAGAAAGACAAATACCACATGATTTTACCCATACATGGAATTTAAGAAACAAAACAAACAAGCAAAGGGGAAAAATTAAGAGAGAGATAAATCAAGAAACAGGCTCAATTATAGAGAACAAACTGATGGTTATCAGAGAGGAGAGGTCTTGGGGGATGGGTGAAATAGGTGATAGGGATTACAAGTGCACTTGTGATGATGAGCTATCAGTCATGTACAGATTGTTGAATCACTATATTGTATACCCAAAACTAATCACTATATTGTACACCCAATACTAACACTGTATGTTCAACTAGGCTGGAATTAAAAAAAAAAAAAGAACTATAAGAAAAATTAGAACAAAAAAGGACTGAGTAGACAGAAAGACTTAGATCCAGAATGTGGAACCACTTAATGTAAATTGGAATACTTTCTACATTGAAGGGATCATACATATACAAAGACATTATTAAGTATATTAGAAAGGCTGGAGTGGAATTTGAGTGGACAAAGAGGAAAAACATGTGACCATAAGATGATACTCAACTCAGCCTGCAAGGAGACTGCACTAAGAGACAACGGGGTAGAAGATGGAGAGTCTAAACGCAGATGCTACTAGGAGTCTATGTGAGATCAGTACACAAAGACAATGTTAAAGACTGTTTAGGAGGAAGTCCAATGGCACAGTTTGGTTTGCAGAAATAGCAAATAAAAGTATATTTAGTTTTTAAAATTCAGTTTGATATTTATTGTCACATTGACAAGTTAGGAAGGTATATGTTTTCTGGTAGATGTAAAAATATCATTAAGTCATTACAGTGTTTCAAAGGAAAGGTTGTTGGAAACGGTAACCTGATAACCCAGGGGCTATTAATTGGAGCCTAAAAACAGGAATGTTAGAATTGAGACTATTATTTAACCAAAAGCTCTGCAGTGAATCTACAAAGAACTGCAAAGACCCCTGAATATACCTCACATGCAATTATTCACACTTGGCCTTAGTTCTCTTTTAGAAAAAAACAGCTCAAAACTGTTAGACATTTCATCAGGCACATATGAGAAGGTAGAGGATCTGACTGCTTAATAATCCTACTGTTTTAAATTCTTATGTAAAGGAGAAGAGGCATAGTTCCAGTCTGGCCATTTGGTACATGAATTATATATGATTTTTGATGAGGCTCTTTAGACACTCATCGCAGTGTCTAACTGCTGAAAAGGGTACAATAAAAATATATTTAAGGCCCTGTGAAAATAGCAACAGCCATTAAAGTTGTACTATTTAAAGAAAACTCATAATTGAATGAGATTGCTTTGGTCTCACTATAGTACTCACATACAACTTGGGAAGAAACAGCTCCTAGTGATACAAAACACATTTTGATTATTTGCTTATATTTGGGTAAGTTTCTGAAAGCTACCAATAACAGCAAGGAATACCAAAGTAGGATTTTATTTAAGAGGACAAAGTATATAATAGAGGAAAAGGCAAGGAGTCAAATGTTTCATTACTGATTTCAGCAATACACTTGTGGCCTCTGTACTACTGTGGTTCTCAAAACTTCGGTGCATCAAAATCTGTGCGCTGTAAGAACTTTGTAAAGATGTCAAGATAAAATGCCTTTCCTTCACTATGAAACTGATGACTGAGATGACTGCTGAGGACATAGTCATCACACCCATTTTGCAAATGCTTTGCAGATGAAAACCCAGAATTATATTAGGGGACAGATGCTGCCAGGATGCATTATTTGAGATGCATTATGTAGCCAAAATGGGAAACATTCACTTTGAATTGTGTTGGGACAAAGTGGAGTGCAGAAAGGGTAGGAAAGAGGTTAAGAGAGATTCCCAGCTCACTCTTAGAATTCTTCTTTTAGTGTGTTTGACAAATCTTTGCACTTTGCAAAATTTAAAATGTATCCTTTGTGGCTAGCCTTCCGGTAGGAAATAGCCTTTGGCACACCACCATCTAGTGGCATCCAAGAAGAACTCCAAAAGCTCCTTTTTTTTTTTTTTTCTTTAAATGCTTTGGAAGAGAGGAAGTAGAGGAGGCACTCACACCGAATTTTGATAATAGCCATGCAGACTGTCCTTATCTGAATGAAATCTGCCACCTTCCATCGTCTTTTTTTTTAAGCGGGTGGGGAAGGACAGAGAGAGAGGGAGAGAGTCTTAAAGCAGGCTCCATGCCCAGTAGGGAGCCTGACACAGGGCTCCATCTCACAACCCTGAGATAATGACCTGAGCCAAAATCAAGAGTCAGATGCATAACCAACAGAGCCTCCCAGGGACCCCCGCCTTTCATCATCTTGAATAAGGCTAATAATATCTATTCCTAAGTCTATTGTGAGAATAAAAATGTTCTCACATGAGAACAAAAATGACTTCACCACTCTGCGGGGTGCAAAGTAATCACTAAAATATCTTCACTAGCAACCAGTGTTAGAGCCAATGACATTCCACGCTTAAAAACTCAACTCAAGCCATATAGGTTTGTCAGGTTGCCTTACCGCCGTCATCCACAAACATAGGTGGGCAGAGGTAGCAGCTCTTCCACGGAGCAAGAGCAAAAAAGAGATGAAGGAAAAACTCCCCTTCCTTGCCCCACCCAGCCCCATGTTAAAGGACAGATTTCTTTCCATGACCTCAAAACAGAATTAGAATTAACCATTTTGAATTTCACAAATACCTCTGGGAAATCTGGTAAAACATGGATTTGATGAAGTTCTAGAATCTAGGTGAGGTTAGGTGGGGTGAGGTCTGGAGCCGATGACCAAGAAAGAATCCTTGAGACATCTTTGGTGCAAAATAGTGGTTTATTAAAGCACGGGGACAGGACTTGTGGGCAGGAAGCGCTGCTGCCCTGGGTTGTGAGGGATGGCAGGTTAAGTACCGTGGGGTTGGGGGAAGGTAAGGGAAAGGGAGGTTTCAATAGAACTTTCATATGCTAAAGAGGATCTACAAGGTACCGGATACCGGAGGTCTTGCCTGTGACAAGGATGTTTTTCCCTTTTAGCAAGCCATTGACATTAAGATAGTTGGGGCATTCTTAAAGAATGTCACATTTGTCCCACCGAAGAGTGGGGGTGAGGGGGAGATTGTGAGGTGAAAGCCTTTTGCTTTGTCTTCAGCCAGCCTTCTGCTCCCTCATCAGATTCACCAGAAAAAAATTTGGGCAGTTCACTGAGCCCTGAAGCTTATTCCTATGAACCCTAAGGTCGACAATACCTCATTGCGAAGCTGCAGGGCCATGAGAATAATAATCCTGTCCCTTTTTAAGATCATAACTTCTAGTGCTATGGGGAAGAGTTATTGGTAAATACAGGGCCTGCTTTTTGTGTGTCCTCATCTCTGCCCTGGGAATTGGGCTTGCCATTCATTCATTCATTCACTGAGAAGAAGCTATAGAAATCCTTTATGTCTACAATAGATTTTCAGGTGTGTTCTCAAGCTTTACTGTCTCCTTCCTCCAAACTGGGAATAGGGGCTTGGGGGCTTCTCTAATGCAGTATGACAGCTGGAAGCAGAGGATGAAAGATCTGTAAAATATACTGACATTAAGATCTGAGATATCTGTCAGATAATTTAGGATTTGAAACAATAAATAAGACAGGAGTCCAGGATTGCTAGCAGGCCTAGATAGTCATATCTTCATAAAAGCCTCATCTTCTATGAAAGAAGTGCTCAAGTAAGGCTTACCTAAGCTGTTGCTCACTGAGAACCTCAGGACTTTCCTTAGCCCTATCACCAATCACTCCTGGGCCATGGTAGGTATTTGGATCACAGCAGACCTTCTCAAATTCAAAAGTTGTACACGGTTCATTGTGATTTTAGGGACATCACTTAATGTAATTTTTCATAGTTGAATAATTTTAGAAATATTATCTAATCTAAATGGGAGAACATGTATAGTTGAACATTCTGTCCTTGCCAGGTCAAATATACCACAAACCCAAGTGGGTTGCAGGATAAAGCAGGAAGAAGATAGTTGGTGTTGGTGGAGATCTTTTGATTTTCATTTCCCCCCATGAGAAGCTAACATTCCATTTTATATTTTGGTCTCAATTTTCCTAAATTGTATGCAGGCTAAATAATGCCTCTGTGGACAATCATGCCATACTAAGCCTAGCCACCTTGCTGATAAGCCATGGTCCTCCTCTTTCCCTTTTGTCTTCCAAACATTAGAGTCATCCTTCATATCTTACATTCTTTTACCCTTTCTTAATGCTTTTCTGTTTCATCTTTCATCTCAGCAATTCATTCTTTGGCTATATTTACTACTGTTCATCCTATATATGTGCTCTTTATCTGTACTTTTCTCACAATTCTACTTGGTTCTTTGGTTTCTAGCTCTTGCTTCATGCTGCTAACACCATTCCTTATATCAAGTTTATTGATCATCTGTATTTTAGGTCCTTGACCTGTTCCAAAACCCTGTTTCAGAGGGTTTGTGTTGTTTAGTTTGTGGTCTTTTATTTTAGTCTAGTTGTGGAGTCTGCAGGCTATTTCCTTGGACATATTTGTCACCATACCTGGTAATAGATCATGGGGAAAGCTAGGAGCCAGGTTCTCTTCTGTTTCAGTCTGGTGAGCCTGAAACATGAGTAGGAGAAGAACCCCGGGTACCACAGAGGCACCTTTGAAATCAATACCCTAATATCTGAGTTTTAATTGTAGAGTTGTGAGGGAATAGTATTTTGTCATTTTATGAAAGAGTAAGAGTGTTAGGGTAGGCTAAGCCCCCTTTAGCTCAATTTCTCAGTGTCTCAAACACTGGAACCTTAGGCATATTTTAGTTTCCTTTTAATCAAGATCTCACATGGTCTACATATATTTGCTGTAGAACTCATCTCCGATTAGGGTCCTCTCACAAGCATACCTAGGATTTTCTGAAGATTTTCAAATGCTAGAGAACCTGCACTTCATTTTTAAAAAAAAATTTTTTTTTTTATTTGACAGACAGAGATCACAAGTAGGCAGAGGCAGGCAGAGAGAAAGGCAGGCAGAGAGATGCGGGGGTGGGGGTGGGGTGGGGAGGGGTGGGCAGCGTAAGTAGGCTCCCTGCTGAGCAGAGAGCTGATGTGGGGCTTGATCCCAGAACCCTGAGATCATGACCTGAGCTGAAGGCAGAGGCTTAACCCACTGAACCACCCAGGCGCTCCCCCTGCATTTCATTTTTAAATCAACACTTTGAGTAACTACTTCACAGTAGGTACTGAGTTAACCCATTGTGAGTAATGGGAATATAGGAACTGTTCCCTATTGTCAGTGTGTTTGGCCATCTGAAAGGAGAGAAGTCACCATGAAGAAATTTCCATAACTTAAAAACTAATAAAAAAAAATCCCTTTATCAAAAACAAGACCCAGCATTAGAAACTTTTGATCCCTATCCCAAGCAGATGAGGGAAAAGCCAAGTTCTTTGGCTGCTTCATTCCACTCACCTTTCCTGGGTTGGGCACAGCCAACAAGCCAACACAACACCAGAGAGGGACAAGGACATCTCCAGGTTCAAAAGTGATGGGCTTCTCTCATTAACTGCTTTTTTCAGAGTAGCAGTGGCCTACCATGGAAATGAATGGGAAACAGCCAATAAGGTCTTCATGTGTAGATGGGGCCATAAGGAAGGATTTAGACTAGACACAGTGCCATTCTAGTTTGGGTGATTTGGCAGGCTCCATTGGTGACCTAGGCTGGGTGGCCAAGACAGAGGTGTTCCAAGCTAATAAAGGGAACTTAAAGCAAGGGGTAACAAACTAGAGCAAGTGTCCAAGGAAACACTATTTTTTATTTAATAATGCTCACATTTGGCAGGATTCAATCCTGCCTTGTCCCCATATACATTATAGCTATGTAACAGAATCAAGACCCAACACCTGAACTGAGTTGAAAACAGAAACCCAAGAATTTATTATCAACTAAAATATCATCTATCTAGCCTCTTCATGGCCATAATCAAAATTAAAATGGCTGAGTAGTGTAGCCATTCAGTTGTTACCATTGCAGACTGGCCTCTCCCTTGGGTAGAGCAACAAGGTCCCTGTGAGCCTCACACGGTCTTGTACTTTACCCCATTTTTTCTGATTTAATTACAATTTTCTGAATTAATTACAATTCAATTTCCAACTTTTGTTTCTAACCAAAGCCTCAAGGTCCCATGAAATATACCAATAACACAACCTCCTTTCAAGTGCCATTGTCCTAGGCAGGCTACATGGCTTAAATAGCCCCAGGGCCTACACTTTTCTAGGGATGATCCTAATGTTAGAAATGGGATTTCTCTATAGGTAGAACTTAAAAACAAAGCTAAAATTCAACTGTTTAGTAATTTTAGAAAAGCCATAACGGCAAAATAAGGAATAGCTTGGAACCAAAAGTTACTCCACTGAGTCAACTGCAAATTACCAGTTCCTAAACTGGGGCTGCTCAGATACCTCACAAAAACAACAACAGTTGGCTGAGGATCCTGCTATTCTCCCTCACAACTGCACAGAAAGCTGGCTCTTCAGACCAAAGTTTGAATGGGTGGGGTGGTAGCTGGAGGCTGTATTCTCTGAAGATCAGATTAAAAGCATAAAGTAGTTAATCTCTATGAAGATAGGGAGACACATACCTGACCTTGGCTTGCCTCCACTCCTGGAGACTCAGCTTTTTCTACAAGGCCATTTGTGCGACCTGAGCTTACCCTTTCAGAGATCATAAAGAGAGATCTCATCGCAGTGACTCACGCAGTAGATTTTCAAAAAGGATACTAGGCCCAGGCTGGATTCCCCCACCACCCATGAATAAGGAGGCTATTGGGCTAGAGAGCTTTTATAGCTTGTGACTAGATTTCATGCTCTGGGAAACCTGAGAGGGAGGGGGCCTATAATTCTACTCAGTTGCTTCGCAGGAAGGATTCTTCGTTTGAGCAACAGTACACTGTTTCTAATCAGCAATCAATACTTCTTATTATTGCAAAGCATACATTAGGTGAGTTCTTAAGAAAACTTGGAGTGGCTATATTTTCGAGGGAAGTCCAAAGTATTCGCCAGAGTCTAATGTGCCATTGGGAAAAACTACTGTCCAAACAGCATTTGGAAACATGGGTTAAGCTGATGGTTCTCATACCTTGTTGAACATGGGCGATACCTGGGGAACTTAAAAGGTACAAGTTCCTGAGTCCCACCACAAGAGACTGGTCTGTGACTTTTCATTTGTATCAAACACCCAGATAATAACAATGTAGTTGTTCCATGTTCTACACAGCTGAAAGAGCAAACCTTCAGTAGGGCCAAAGGCTTACACAGCCCAGTTGGACCATACACTTTCAGGAGCACTTCCTATGACTCCATATCATAGGTGGTCTGCTCCAGGATGTATTCAGGATCCCACCATATACTCCACAGCTGTGTCTGTTCTATGAACAGAAGTGGCTCCAGGACCTCTCCATAGGTTAGGGATTAGGGTTGCTGGACAGAGGGACTGGGAAATAATGCTTGAGCTTAGATAATGAGCTTATTTGGGGTAGCTTGGGAAGGGGTTGATGCTGATTGTTGGACAAGGGACTCTGACTTTATTGTTAGAATGACAAGTAGCCTACAAAGATGGCTGATTCAGGCAGTGGTTGCAAGTGTCAAATTGTCTTACACTGGATTCTAAGGTCATTGAGGATTAGGACTGTGTGTTAGTGCCCCAGAAAAGCATTCCAAATAGTAGGTGCTCAATAACTAGTTGTTAAAGTTAATTGCCACAGCTGCATATCCCCTAAACCTAATACTAGATTCTCCTAAGTCAAAACTGTCACACAGGGTTACACAGGAGGTGCACTGCAAAAATCTATCACATGGAAGAATCCATCATTTATACTACCGTCATCAAAGACCAAAGTGTGAGAGCTACAACCACAAAACTTAGAAGAAAACACAGGTATAAATCTTCATGACCTGGGATTAGATACATCATGTAAAGCTCAAGGAACAAATGAAAAAATACAGTAATCAGAGTTCATAAAAATTAAAACTTTTGTGTTTCAATGGACACCATCAGAAAGTGAAAAGACAACCCACAGAATGGGAGAAAATTTGTATAAATCATGTATCTGGTAAGAGACTTTTTTTTTTTTAAAAGATTTTATTTATTTGACAGAGAGATCACAAGTAGGCAGAGAGGCAGGCAGAGAGAGAAGGGGAAGCAGGCTCCCTGCTGAGCAGAGAGCCCATGTGGGGCTCAATCCCAGGACCCTGAAATCATGACCTGAGCCAAAGGCACAGGCTTAACCCACTAAGCCACCCAGGCACCCCTGGTAAGAGACTTGTATCTAGACTATGTAAAGAATCCTACACCTCAGTAGTAACATGACAAATAACTCAATTTTTTTAAAAAGATTTTATCTGTTTATTTAGAGAGAAAGCAGGAGAAGTAAAAGGGAGAAGCAGAGGGAGAGGGATAGAGAGAAAATCCCAAGCAGAAGCCACACTGAGCACAAAGCCCAACATGGTGTTTGATTCCAAGACCCTGAGATCATGACCTGAGCCAAAATTAAGAATCTGACACTCATCCACCTGAACCACCCTGGTGCACCCAAAATAACTCAGTTTTTTAAATGAGCAAAGTATCTGAATAGACATTACTTCAAAAAAAGTATGCAAATGGTCAATATGCATATGAAAAGATGTTCATCATGTTTAGTCATGAGGGAAATGAAATAAAAATCACAATGAGGGACGCCTGGGTGGCTCAGTTGGTTAAGCAGCTGCCTTCGGCTCAGGTCATGATCCCAGCGTCCTGGGATTGAGTCCCACATTGGGCTCCTTGCTCATCAGGGAGCCTGCTTCTCCCTCTGCCTCTGCCTGCCATTCTGTCTGCCTGTGTTTGCTCTCTCTCCCTCTCTCTCTCTGACAAATAAATAAATAAAATCTTAAAAAAAAAAATCACAATGAGTTATCACTTCACACCTACTAGTATGGATAGAATCAGAAGACAGATAAATGTTGGTGATTGTGTGGAAAATTTGGGATCTTCATATATTGGTGATAGAAATGCAAACAGCAGTCTGGAAGATTCTAAAATGGTATAATATAAAGTTACATTATGACCCATCAATTGCACTCCCAGGTATAAACCCAAGAGAAATAAAAACATATGTCCACACAGAAACGTATACACAAGTATTGAAAGCATTGTTATTTATAATAGCCAAAAAGTGGACACAACCCAATTGTCCATCAGCAAATGAATAGGTAAGCAAAATGTGGTATATTGATGCAATGCAATATTATTTGGCAATAAAAAGGAACAAAGTATTAATACATATTATAACATGGACAAATCTTGGAAACATGCAAAGTGAAAGAAGTCAGACACAAAAGATCACATGCGATTCCATTTAATATGAAATTCCCAAACAGGCAAATCCATACAGATAAAAAATATATTGGCACCAAGGGCTGGGGTGGTTACAGGGAGATGGGGAATGGCTACTACTAAGGATGGGCTTTCTTTCAGGCATGTGTAGTGTTCTGAAATTGATTGGAGGGATAGTTGCTTAATCCTGAATGCATTAAAAACCATTGAGTTGTATACTTTAAGTGGATTAAATGTATGGTATGTGAATTATATTTTAATAAAGATGTTATTTCATTAAAAAAAAACCCATTGCGATAAAACTGACAAGAAAAGGTCTAGAAGAATAAAGATGTTCTATATTTTGAAAATCTTTTTTGGTGAATTTGTGTAACATTAGATCTATACAATAAGAAATTCTTCCAAGTGCATTTCATACCAGCTGGGCCACTGTGTATGGTTTGGCAAATTATATGCTCAACAACGTACTCAGTAGTGTGTAAGAACCTTGCCCAAAGTAAACTCCATCTCACACTGTATGCTTTCTAGCCTAGGAAGTAGAAGGTGACCTGTGCCTTGACCCTACATTGTGTCAACAATCAACAGCTGTTCTTAATTTCCACTCATTCCTCCTCACTTCAAATGGCCCAGTTCACTTAAATTCCCTAAATATTACCTTGAAGTGCATAGCACATGAAAAAAGGCCAGAGTTGAGCAGAATGGATGTGAAACCCCAGCCTTACTCCTGGTTGGGTTTCAAGTATTTCTATTTACTTCCTGAGTCTGTACTGACCATCTGGGGACTCTATATATCTCCTTCCAGGCCCTGAAACCCTGGATTATGATTCTTGTGAACAATTTATTGCCATGATTTCATTTCAACAAAATGATTTGGAGTTTTACCTTGAATGCTAAAGAACTATTAATTATTTCCTAATGGCCTAAAAGTGGAAAACACATTTTAACTGCTAAAGGAAATTGAACACTGACTAACTGAAGAGTTTGGTACACTAATATTTATGAACAAAATGAGAGGATACATATAAAAAAACTTGAATGCTTATAAAACACAAGTGGTTTGTAGCTAGAAATAAGATGACACTAGTAGAGGACTTCAAGTCATGTGTCCTTAGGTTAATTATTTTGTCTCTTTTGGGCCTCAGTTTATCCATTAGTGAAGTAGGGGCATAGCAGTACCCTTTTCATAAGATTGTTATGAAGCATAAATGAATTAATAGATATATTAAGAACTTTAGGAAAATATCCATTTCATACTCTTCTATTATTATAGTGTTTGCTAGTCTATTTCATAGCACATTCCAGATTTTACTTTGAATGAGTTTTGGAGGGATATACTCCAACGTGTTGGCCACCAGCTTATGAGCTTCCTCTTATCCTGACTCCAATTTTTCTGAATAAAGAATAATAGAACAGCATAGTTTAGAGGTTAAGAACCTGGTTCTGGAGCTGGTCATCTTGATATTAAACCTGTTCTTTTATTTCCCAATAATCTCTTAGAGCCTCAGTGTCACCATCTGTTAAATACGGGGTTGCTGTGTAATAAATGAATTACTATATGTAAAGACTTAGAACACAGAAAGCGCTGCATGAGCATTTGCTGTTATTATTAAGTTAGATTAAAAAATAAGAAAATGTTATTGCTGGTTTTACGGTCAGAATTACTTATTCTTCTGGGTTGCTGCTAAAAAAAAAAAAATCTCAGGTGCATAATCAGGTACCACCTGTCTACTCTCTCTAGACCTCACTACTGGAAAAGAATCTTAGGGCAACCATTCTGAGTTTAAAGCCCCAAATAAATATCAGCTCAAACATTTGAACAAGTACAAAGGAAAACAACTAATGGGAACCTTTCAAGGCAATTATTTCTTCATGCAAATTCAGATTTCAGGAGAGATTAAAAAAGTACACTTGAAAGAATAATTTCTGGCAGTAAAAAATGAAAAAAAGCCTATTAAAGCTTAAGCCAGGGGCGCTGGGTGTCTCAGATTGTTAAGCATCTGCCGTCAGCTCAGGTCATGATCTTCAGGTCCTGGGATCAAGCCTGGCTTTGGGATCCTCGCTCCATGGGGAGTCTGCTTCTCCCTCTCCCTCTGCCTCTCCCCCTGCTTGTGCTCTCTCTGTCTTTCTTTCTCTCAAATGAATAAATAAAATTTTTCTAAAAAAATAAAGATTAAGCCAGTGTAGGAACCCAATCATACCTGAATATGGTCATAAATCCTGGACTTCAGACCTTAAAAATATTCTATTATAAATATTGACTGGTTTGGCTAGATTAGAACCTGAAAGATCAGAAGAAATTTGACAGAATATGCACACTAAAAAGATTACCTCTAAAGAGTTTCTTACTGATCCACATAGAAATTACTAACTCATCTAAAAAAATTCAGTGAATCACAGAACAAGATGATGGCTGCTAATGACAGCCAATGATGAAGAAAATGTACATGAACATAAGCATTAGTCTTGATATGCTATTATGTATCTATAGGATACATATGAGAATTTGGACCCCTAAATTAAAATGCGTGGAAAGATTCATTGCTGTCCTACTTAAGGGTCTCTTATTAGACATAAAATAGCCATCTCTCAAAAAGGAGGCCTCCTTCCTCAAGAGCTCTCTTCTCATAGAAGAAGGGTTTTTATTAAAACCAACTGTGGAGAGGAAATCACTGACAGATTGAACACATCCAAATTCAAATCTTTTATTTAACAAAAGATATCATAGAGAGAATTAAAAGACAAGCTACCAATGAGAGAAAGTACCAGGAATATGCATGATCAGGAAGGTAGTAATATCTGTAATATAGACAGAGTATATGAAAACCCACAGGAAAAAAAAATGAACAAAATTGGCTAAGAATATGAATACAAATTCACAGGAGAAATAAGAACTGAAACTTCATGAAACTATGTTGAACCTCAATAATATTCAAACAAGTGCAAATTAGAAATAGAGGATGCCATTTTGTCAGTCACAAGGTGAAAAATTATAATATTAACAATAACACTAAGAATGTTTTATATTGTAATTTCCTTTTTCATTAAAATAAAGAAAATTTGAAAATTTCTTCATGACTAACTTCATTTATTCAGCCAGTATTTATTGAGTGCTACTAAAGCCAATCACAGTGCTAGACTATGTAGTAGTTACTAAGATGAATAAGAAGACACCTGCAAGTAAACTATAGCTTAGGGAGAAAGAGACCAATATCCAAGCAACCAGCTAGATAAAATACAGAATGAAGTAGGTACATAACAGATTTGGAAGATCAGAGGATTCCCAGGGGGAGATATTCTCAAGAATGGCTAGCATTTGAACAGACCCAGTAATATTGAGCTGAAATTAATCAGGCAAAAGAGAGAGGAAAGACATCCAGCTATGGTTTTAAAAAAAAAAAAAAAGGTGAAATCACAGAATTTAGAAAGGTCATGAAGAATCTGAACACTGAAGCTAGTATGAACATGGTAGCCAGGTTGCAGATAGAGAGATCGGCAAATAGAAGATGACTTGGTTTCTAGCCTAGAATCTATAAACTCCCAACCAATTACCCTCATATCTGTGCAGGTACTTGTTTCCAAAACTTTTTACTAAATCATGACATAAATGGGCTCTATCCTCAGGGCAAGATTAACACAGCCATCACCTAGGTATGTGACCCAGGTTCATATCATCTGGATTAAATGGACAAATTGCTAGAAAAAAATAAATTACAAAAAGTAGAAAACTTGAATAGTTCTAAGACCACTAAAGAAATTGACTCAGTGCTAAAAACAAACAAACAAACAGACAGACAAAAAACAAACACCTGCCTCTTTCCTCACAGAAACCTCCAGTCTCAGAAATGCCCAGCAAGACATTCACGGAGGATATAACAATAATCTAGCCTAACTGTTCCAGAGTACATAGAAAAGAAGGAAATGCCCGAATCATTTTATGAGGCAAGCAAGACCTTAACATCAAAACTTGGCAAGAACTATGTCAGAAAAAGGAGCACCTGGGTGGCTTAGTTGGTTAAATACCTGCCTTGGCTCAGGTCATGATCCCAGGATCCTGGGATTGAGCCCCATGTTGGGCTCCCTGCTCAGTGTGGAGCCTGCTTCTCCCTCTCTCTCTGTCCCTCCCCCAACTCATGCATGCTCCCTCCCTCTTAAATAAATAAATAATTTATTTTTTATTTTTTATTATTTTTTTTAACAAAATCTTTTTAAAAAAAGAACTATGTAAGAAAGAAAAAGTGTAAGGCAACATTATTAATAAACATAAATACAAAAACCTCAAAAAAATACAGGCAACAAAATTAATTAATATATGAAAATGGTATTACACCATGACCAAGTTGAGTTTACCCCAGGAATGCAAGTATGTTTTAATATCTGAAAATAAATTAACTTAACTCATCACATTAATAGATTAAAGGAGAAAAATGACATGATTGTTTCAGTGGAGAAAGCTTTTGGTAAATGATCTTACGAAAAATATGAAAACGTAAAAGCCAAGAAGGTCCAAAACAGACTTAAGCAGAAGCATATGATTGGAGGACTTGGTCCATCAGATATCAATTCTTTTTATAAAACTGTAGTAATGAAGAAAGTGATATTGATACAGGACTAGACAAATGAAACAATGGAAAAAAAAAAAGAGCCTAGAAATAGTCTCTCAAATATGAGGACATTATTTATAATGAAGGTGCATTGCATAATACTTGGGAAAGGATGATTTTTGCAATAAATGGTGCTAAAACAACTGAGTATTCATATGGGGAAAAATGATGTTGAAATCTGTATCTTGTGAACTGAAATGTGAGAGACAAACCTAAACTTTCAGAAGATACTGTAAAATATTGTCCTGACCTGTGGGCCAGAAAATATTTTTTAAACAAAGAACAGTGACTTTAAAGAAAATCCTAATAAATTCACTACATTAAATTTAACAACTTATGTTTATCAAAAGACACCATAAAGAAAGTGAAAAGGGGGGCACCTGGGTGGCTCAGTGGGTTAAGCCTCTGCCTTCGGCTCAGGTCATGATCTCAGGGTCCTGAGATCGAGCCCTGTATCAGGTTCTCTGCTCAGTGGGGAGCCTGCTTCCCCCCACTCCCCTGTACCTGCCTCTCTGCCTACTTGTGATCTCTGTCAAAATAAATAAATAAAATCTAAAAAAAAAAAAAAAGAAAAAGAAAAGAGAGTAAAAAGGCAAGCCAGTCAGTCATAAAACTCAAATTCAGAATATGTAAAGAACTCCTACCAATAGTTAAAATTAAAAAGGCTATGTATCATTATAAATTTGTTCAAACCCATAGAATGTACAAAAGTAAACTCTAAAGTAAATTATGAATTTGGGGGTAATGCTGATGTCAACATAGATTCATCAACTATAACAAATGTACCACTTTAAGGGGAGTGCTGATAACGGAGGAGGCTATGCATGTGTGGGGGCAGGAGGCATATGGGTAATAGCTGTGCCTTCTGCTCAATATTGCTATGATCCTAAAACTGCATTAAAAAATAAAAATTGGTTCTTAGAGAATAGTTATGAGCCAAAATAATTTTTTTAAAAAACCAAAAGATTCGAATAAGCACAGTACAAAAGAGGATATCCAAATAGTTAATACTTAGGGGAGAAAGGTGCATAAGTTTATTAGTAATCAAGGAGACTAAAATCTCAATAGGATACCATCATAGATCCACCAGATTGGCGAATGTGGAAAGTCAAAAAATAAAAATAAAATAAAAATCTAAAATATGTGGAAAGTCTTATAATTCTAAATGTTGCTGAGCATATCTTGTGATGGAAATTCTCCTATTTTCCAGGTGTGAATGAAAACTGAAACAACCACTTTGTACGTTCACAACTACTGGAATCCAGCTTTATCTAATAATAGAAGAAATAGTAGAAGGGAGATATACCCCTTGAGCCATCAATTTCACTCTTGGACACTAAAGAAATTTGTTGACATATGTATCAGGATACACATTAAAAAAATATTCATAGCAACATATTTATGGTAGTCAAAACATGGATGCAAACCAAAAGCACATCAACAATAAAAATGGGTAAGTTGAGATACATTAATACAATGAAATATTATGCAGCCATGAGCATGACCAAACTGAAGCAATGGATGAATACTGGCAACATAATACGGGAGGGAGGGAAGAAGACAAAATAATTCATACAATATGACCCATTTAAATAAAGTTCAAAGAGAGCCAAAACTCAATTAGGTCATTTAAGAATAGCTGTATAGGGGGTAAAACTATAAAGGAGACAACAAATGGTTGCCACAAGAGGCAAGAAAGGATAGACGTGGTAAAGCATCTCATAATCAAGCTATGTTCCTTTTATTGGCCCCGATGGTAGTGATACAGGTGTTTGCTTTACAATTATGGATTAAAATATTAATTTCATCTATCAATGCTACATTTCACAAGTAAAAGCATAATTTCATTATATTTTTAAATTCATATTTGGTTCTCCTTTGTGTTCTAAAATATTTGATAAGATTTATTTTTAGGTATTTACATGAAATCATTTATAACAAGTAGAAATCAGTCCATCTGCCTTTATGAGAATTTCAATATTAAACTATGGAACACAATTCAATTGTAGGATATCAACATTGAAGGAAGAAGGAGGATGATGGACTCAGCATTCACCCAGCACCAGATTATTAACAAGCTCCACTCTGCCACACATTCAGCTGAACTGGCTCAGCTAATAGGCAGGAAGGTGGTATAAGAGGAAGGATGAGCCAGAACCTGCTAGTCTTGAGGTTGGTTAGGCATAGGTGGGCAGAGTTGCCAAGAAAACAAGTTCTTTGAACAGGATCACATAGAGAGGTCAGGCCTGGGGAGAGGCAATGCAAAGCTTGAGGTCCAGAAATGGGAAGACTCCTCAGTGACTGCACAGGAAGGGACTGCAACCTTACAAAGGGCTTTTGATGTGGTGTATGAGGTGAAATTCAGTGGCTTTACAGAGATTCTAGCTGACAGGGCTCTTTTTGTTCATGGGTAGGGGGAGATTGAGTACAGAATCTCCATCCATCCCCCTTTTCTTTAATTACTTCAGTGCTCACAATGCTTAGCTGCTTTCTTGAATGGGGAAGTATGGTATGGCCTTTTTTCCCCTTTGATGAGCATTGCTCGTTGTGAGGTACTTTGAAGCTTCTCTTATTCCTCAAAGAGTGGTCAGTGACCAAAAGGATATCTATCAAAAACCCTAGAAAATGGCAAAAAACTTATGACCAAAACCAAAAGAGTTTTGATGTGGGAATTGGCAATATACCATGTTTAAGAACCCGTTATCTCTATGCTGAATTGTCTTGAATGTAGAGCTACACTAGTTTAGAGACTTGCCTTTCAAACATCTCTAATGTTCTATGAACTAAGGCAAATCACTTCTCTAGTCTACCTTCTGCCCAGATCTTCATCCACTGATGGTGTATTCTTACTCTACATGCAGTTATCCTTTCTTTTGACTCTGGGTTCTCCAGCTTTTTTGCAAAGAGACACCTGGATGGTGATGGTTGTAGATGAGTAACATCTAGCTTACCAGTTTATAAACACATCACATTTATACCCTTCTGTGCTTACTGCCTCCATGTAATATTCTCCCTTCAACAGAGGAGGGGTCATTATCAAAAGTGGTACAGGATGGGGTGAGAGGGAGTCATGGAGACTCCAGGGGCTTGCCAATTTTTGGAAGCAAGACCTAACATACTTATAAAAATCCTAGAATCAAGACTCCTGGGTGGCTCAGTCAGTTAAGTGTCTAACTTTGGCTCTGTCCTGGGATTGAGTCCTTCATTGGGCTGCCACTCCCCCCACTTGTGCTTGCTCTCTCTCTTTGACAAATAAATAAAATCTTTTTAAAATTAAAAAAAAAAATCCTAGCATCTACTATTGAAAAGTAGATTTCTTCCCAAAAGGTGTTCCTTCACAAAATCTTGCTCAAAGGAACCAAAGGCCAGAACACACTCTCTCTCTTTTTTTTTAATTTGCAAGGAAATGGGCAGAGAGGGAGAAGCAGACTCCCCACTAAGCAAGGAGCCTGATGTGAGACTTGATCCCAGGACCGCAGGATCATGACCTAAGCCGAAGGCAGAGGCTTAACCAACTGAGCCACCCAGGCGCCTTGGGTTGGAACTCTTTACTTCCTTTTACTGAGACAGAAGAGGTAATTCTTAGGGAGGAGATGTCTGTCTTGGTTTGGAGATTTCTATGGAAAAAGAGGCGAAGTGCTGCCTGAAATGTCCAACTCTCTGAGCCATGCTGAACTGTTTGGGAGAAATCCAGCAGTTTGGGATCAGAGTGCAGGTTGAAAGGTGGAGGCAATAAATCAAGACTAATTCCCTTCTCCCTCAAAGAGCTAGCTCTTCCCCCAATGACTCAGTCAAGTACACCAATACAGTGGACAAAATTCAGCAAGCTGGAAGATATCACTTCTCAGGCTTTCTAAGAAGATGAAGAAGGGGAGATATACAAGTGAGCACCTCAAAATTATTCTAGTTTGAATCGGAACTCTTCATTCCTTTGGAGGTGCTAATGAAGAAGGAGAATACTAGGAAAAGGCAGATTAACAAAGAAAGGACAAAGAGCAGGGATAGGCTGGAGGGCTGGAATGTAGAAGGTGGCATTTGCTTATAGGAGGAAGTGCTTGACACATGTCCGCATCACTAGTTCCCAGCTACCTGAGTCTCTGCCTCTCCCCAAATTCCTACCATTCTTGCATTGGTAAGATAAAGGGGTCAATAAATAACTTCAAGACAACTGCTTAGAAGTTACAGGAGATGGGAAGAAAAGTGCATATTTTATGACAACCTTGGGAGTCGTCTCCCTGTTGGATCTGCTTCCCATTTGAGGGAACCCAGAAGAAAAATTGTGGATAATGCACAGCTGGTACTCAAGGGCAGTACCTAGTGTAGCTTATTGAAGAGGGCTTGGAAAGTGAAAACAGGTGCCCCTCTGGTGGTTTCCTGCTGCACTGGCCTCTGCACTCAATTAAATTGAGTGAGCTCAGTGTCCCCCAAACTTAGAAGTCTCTATGCTTCACTAGTTGAAACCAAGGCTTGGACACATGCTGGGACATGTGGCAGAAAGTCAGTGGTGGATGTGACTATGGCTGAAGTGACTGTGGAGGAAACCAGGTCACACTGCTTAGAAGTCCTCTACCTCTGCAGGTAAGCCACATGGGAGAAAACTGCTAAATGAAGCAGGGTTGGTTGGTTTGTACTTTCCTATAGTGAATCATAGGGTGGGTAGGCAGTGGTTACTGAGGTCCAAGCCAATTTCAGGGAAAAAAAAAAGTGTGAATGTAGCTTATCACAATGGCAGCACAGTACATAAACTCACCCCAGATTCTACTCAGGTAAACAAATGCTCTGGAGCACATTTATCCCAAGCATCCTACAAAATCTTATTTCATTTAGTACCACAAAGCACACAGGAAGTAATTTATCACCCAGGTCTCTTAGACCAGTGTTCTCAAACCCGATCTTGCATCAGACTCCCCTGCAAGGCTTGTTAAAACAAGACCTTAAAACAAGACACCCCAGAGTTTCTCATTCAGGAGATCTGGGGTAGGGCCTAAGAATTTGCACTTGTAACAAATTTCCAGGTGAAGCTATGTTGCTCAGGGATGTTTTTAGATTTTTTTTTTTTTTTTTCTGGCAGAAGTACTGTGCATAGGAAAGGGCAGTAGTGACTTAAGTAGTGACTTAAGGAAATTGCAGTATAAGTTGCAAGCAAATCGAGGTTTTAGTATCTGTGAAGATCATTACATTGTCTGAAGCCACTGGCTTCGTAACTGTGTACCTCTCATTGTATGCCCACCATTGTGAATACACGAGATGAAGATTGGGGCTGTGACTGCTTGCAGTCAGAAGTCTTCTGTTAACCATCAACTGGATTGATGAACTTTTAGGTAAACAGTTGTTTGGGAAGGTCAATGCAGGTACCAAAGACTCTATAGAAAGTGTTTACAAGTGTGAAACACTGATCAGATGTTTGCTGTGTCTAACTGATGTGATGATGATATGAGCAAAATATGCATGTCATTAACACATAGCCAAATACATCTTGGGTAAATACAGGGTTTTTTGTATGATTAATTGATCTGATTTTCTGAACCTGATTACCTGTTTCCCGGCTACTTCCACCTGTATAACCAAGTACACTTGTTGGGGAACATCATCGAAAAGTGGTGGCTGCCAGTTGACCCGTGAGCTGGACCAGGCACTCCGTGGCTCCTCACCCCCTGACCTATTCATGGAATGTGGGTTCCCCTTGCCTCTCCCACTATCAGAGGCTGCTCCAAGGACATAACCTAAACTTGAGCCAATTTTGAGATAGTGAGATGCTGTTGAGAACACCTGCATGTTACACATGATTGAACAGTTAAGGCCTTTTTATAACTTTCAAGATTTGGTGAGCAGCCATAGCAACCCATTCATCTTGGTACTGCTCAAGACAAGCCTGGGAAATAAACTCCCTTTGCCTATTGAAAATTGCCCCCTACCAACTTGATTGCTTAACAAATGGCATTATTTTTTCCCAAAATTTCTAAAATGAAACTTGTGTACTTCCTCTAAGAACTGCCTTTCCTTTTGTAACCCTCCAAACTGTAAGACCTTTTCTGCTGTTTCTATGCTTAAGAACTTGGCAGCAGCCATAAGCTAACTTACTTTCTTATTACTTATGTTAACAGATGATCTAATGAGATTGCTAGTTTGTTTGCATAACCCAAGATGTCAGTTAAAGGGTGTCAAAAGGAGGTAAGAGTATACACGTTCACAAAGATGAAAATGTATGTATATAACATGTGACCTTGGTAAAGTACATTTCTCTTTTCTTTAATATGAAGTATCTTCTTTTAATTATGTAAAGATGCACTGCAAAGTTTTTGTACACAGGAGGTACTGGAGTGTCAGTTTTAGCCTAAGCATATCGGACAAAGCTTCTCTTATGGAAAATAAAGATTATAAAGGAGAGAATGTAAGATGTAATACCTGTTCACTCTGATAATATAGTTTCAGCAAACCATTAAATGCAGAGAGAACAGTAGAGCACATGGAAAAGTTAGGTGTCTTCAGTAATCATTTTGGAAGTTGTAGGAGCATTGGTTTTGTGGATCTGAGAGTACAGTGTGTGATTTAAGAGAGCAGATGTGTAATTATGGGATATTCCAACCCATCACCTCCTGTATCCTTGAGAACCCATATTCCCTTTATAGAAGAAAGGAGATAACAGATAAAATGAAATAAATTAGATAAAAATTCTGCAGTCATGAATTTGAAATAGAGGTATTAGTATGGGTATTTTCATTTAGCCTCCTAACTCTTTCTGCTAAAGAGGTCTAGAAAAAATGACTAATCTGTTAGCACTGCTAGCACCTAGACTATGGTCTTGAAGCATCATTTCCTGTTAAGAGAAAC
Source organism: Lutra lutra (assembly GCF_902655055.1). NCBI lineage: Eukaryota > Metazoa > Chordata > Mammalia > Carnivora > Mustelidae > Lutra > Lutra lutra. Next base: position 161,539,098 of record NC_062278.1, read on the forward strand.
CAGGGCTTCTCAGAGAAATGGATGATTCCGGGGCAGGATAAGAAATATAGAAGATGAGTTTGGAATGTCTTATCATGCCAGAAAGCAAGGAAAGCTATCAAAGTTACCAAAAACTAACAGGATTGTGTTTCTAAGCACTTGATGAAACTCCAAAGGCAGATGAAAGAATTGACACAATAATAAAGGAAATAGCTGTAATAGAAATACTCAAATATGTAAGTCACCAGTAAATCCAAGAAAAATGTCACCTCTGGAGCATCATAGAGAACAAACTCTTAGTGTGGTGCATAAACAAATTCTGGAACACTGAAAAGAAATAAAATAAAATAGAATGAAAAAAAAAAACAAAAAACAAATGAAAGGTAGTCAACTGAACCAACATATTGTCCTGCTTTTTCTATATAGGCAGAACCACTAGGTAACCACTAGCAAATGAGGGGCAGCTTTTCTGTATAGAAGTAGCTACCCAGCTAATATATGACAGAACAGTAGATTTAGAATGTCACCATTTTGCACTCCCCAATGAATAAATGCATGTAAGCATTAAGCATCAGGGGCTAATAATAATCACAGAAAGAGAGGTGAAGAGACATCATGAGCCTCCTAATGCAAAAACATATTGCCATCTACGAAATTTTCTTGCCAAAAAAGAAAGAATTTGAATAGGATCAAGTCTCAGAAAATTCAGAGGACAGAAGAAAATGACAAATTACATTCTAGGAACGTAATCACCAATATCCAGGCTATGGGAAACTTTAACAAATGACTCAATTTCTTCAAACTGCAAAAGGAAAAAGGGAGAAGGGGGAAACCTGAAGATTAAAAGATATCAAAGACATCGATTTTTAAGAAGCAAAGCTAAGCAATGGCATATAAGGACGAATAACCAGGAGTTAAAACTATGAAAAAAAGCAAGGAAGAGGTGACTATTAAAGTCTGGATGGTCTTTACTTTTAGGGCACAGAGCAGCTAACAAAGTGATTGGCAAAGGTCTATTTTTTTATTTTGAATGATTGCACGATATCTGTTTTATAATCATTTATTGAACTGTATTTTATGAGTTTTCTGTTCCTGTTTTACAACAAAATAATGGAAAAAAGAGAAACATGTATCCAACAAATTGTTGGTATCCTTTGCCAGAGGAAAGGTCTAGAAGACACTTTTTTAAAACGATAGTCAACAAAATAGAAAAATGAGCAGAAGATTTGAAGAAGCACTTCACTAAGAGAAAATCCAAATACTCAATAACAAGACAAGTGCTGAAGGGAAATACAAGTTAAAACTTCAATTAGATACTGCTACATGCCCTCAGAATATAACTTAAATGTTGGCAACATGCAGGAAATCTGAAGTTGCTGGTGGGATGTAAATTGGCACAACTATTTTGGAAAACAGTTTGGGATTATCAGAGAAACTCAAAGACATATCCAGTGAGGGCTTTAAATGTTTAACAGCTAGCTCTCTAGAAGCCCTGATTTGCAGTATTTGTTGATTTCTGTGGTGTAAAAACTAGCAAGTAATGATTCTTTAAAAAATATATATATGCATATATATACATAAATAAAGGCAAGTTTATATAATTTAATTTTTAATAAGAGCTGTTTTAATTTCCTTATAAAATTCCTGATGTTTTATTTTTTGGTTCTGAGGGGCCAGCATGAGCCAGGTCTAGCACATATACTTCCATGCCACACACAGAAATTCCATACACACCTATAGAAATGTGTTTATAGGTGCACCTACAGAACCAGTCACAATCTTGTCTATAATAGTTCAAAACTGGAAATAATCTATTATCCAATAATAAAAAAATTAGATAACTTTGGTATGTTCATATAATGAAATTTATTACACAGCAATGGAAACAAACTGGAGCTGCATGTAGCAATATGGATGCACCTTTAAGAAAATGTTGAGGGAAAATTAAACAAAAGAATACATCCATACAACTCCATTAATACAAAGTTTAAAAACAGAAAATGCTATAGTGTTTATAGACATGCACATAGGAAATGAAACTGTAAAGTGAACCAAGAAAATGTCATAAAATGCAGGTTCTATCTTTGGGCAGAAAAACAGAGTTGTACCCAAGGGTACATGTAGTTTCTGGAGTGCAGAAATATTGCTTCTTAAAGTGGTGGTAGTTTCCTAGACCTTCATTTTGGTAAACCTGTATTCTAAATATTCTTCTGCATGAGTGTTGCATTTAACATTTTTTTAAAAGTTAAAGTTAGTAGACAGTTTTCTCTAAGCATAACTTTTAGGCGCAGCAAAGTTAATATCTGAAAGGTATGGATGTGATGGTCAAATTCTGACTTTGGTTTTCAGTTGGCATGGTATTAAGTTACCTCCTCTCTCACTCATTCTTGCTTCCAGATGGAAGCCTTCGGTAGGAAAAAGGGGTTATCCTTCTCCTGCCCCTCTTCCCCAGCTCACTGCTTTTCCTGGCCCCCTGTGTTTTTCCCTTACTAGTAGCCTCAGAGAGAAGCTAAGCCTGAGATAGGCTGGACAGTGGTCAAAGTCATCTCTCATGAGCTCTGCAGAGTCTTCTCTGGTCCCTTAACCTGAGCAGGTACATCTATATTCCAGATGGTCTTGAAATTCTTTCCTTAGAACTTGGTCACCCAGCTGCCTCCTCTTAAGGTCACCCCATACTACCAGCTGGTCCCACCAGATAGGACCAAGAAAACCTTATGTTAGCTCGCCCCTGCATGGTCCACAACTGGTGTGTGGTGGATGCTGTCAGTTCTTTTGCCCTGACTAGTTCAAGGAGAGCAGACCCGCTCAACCTGGCTGGCCTGCTGGCTCCACTACCAAGACAGAAAGTCAGTTCTTTCCCTCTCTGGATCTCCTTTGGTAGAAAGGAGTCAAGCCCCATCCATGGGTTCATTTTAGTTTTGTGAAGAATGAGTCAGGTCCCAGTTCTGGGTCTCCCAACTGAATAGTGTACTGATCAAATCCCCAACAGATTTCTTGGGAGCCACCATTATTGGGCTTATGTCAGAAAATAGTGTCTTCTAATGGAAGGAAAGGGACAGAATTTGGCAGAACACCAGCTGTCACCAAAAGCATACTCTTACCAAGATTCACACTAATGTAATCACAAGAGTCCCTAAATGTGGATGAGAGAGTGTCAGAATGATTGACATGAAAAGATTTGAGCAGACATTGCTGCTTTGAAGATTGGAGAGGTCACAGACAAGGAATGAAAGCAGCCTCTAAAATCTGGAGAAGGCAATAAAATGGATTATCTTCTAGAGCCTTCCGACAGGAACACGGTGTTGTTGACACCTTGATTTTAACCCAGTGAGACCCATTTCAGACTTTTGACCTTCAGGACTGCAAGACAAATATATGTTGTTCTAAGCCACTAAGTTTGTGGTAATTTGTTATAGCAGCAATAGAAAACTAGTACAAAGGAAGAATGGAGACAAAACCAGGAGATTCCAACAGAACATCAGTGCCAAGGGCAAATAAGTATGTGGATTTTGGAAGTATGTTGTTTACTTACTTCCTTTGGGACTTTAGAAAAGTTACTTAAGAGCTATATGCCTGAGGTTCCTCATCTGTGAAATAAGCGACTATATACAAAGCACTGTTTAAAACAGTGCTTTGTATATAAGTTCTTAATAGCTTTATCTGTTAACATTATTAGTACAGGATGATATGGGAGCAGGTAGAATGACCCCCTTACCTGGACTGTAACTGGACGTGAAAAGCATCAAAGGAAGATCAAGACTCCCTAGTTACCCCCCAAACTCAGCATGTCCCAACTCTGATCTCATTCTCAATCCTCTATGCCTTTGATAGAGCGCTTGGTCCATTAAGAAGATCCTCCACATCATTCTGAACATTCCCATCACCTTCCTGCTCTAACATAAATCTGCCCCCACTGCTGGTCACCATTTTCCCAGTAGCCTCCTTAACTATGGGTAAGGAGAATTTGAGTTGGGGATATATCTAGTTTGGGATTCATAGGATATAATAATGAAGATCCCTGTACCCTGATGTGCAGTTAAGTTGCTGCTTGCTCTGTTGGACTAAGAATTATTTCTTCTCCTGTACATGGTTTACTCACCCAGTATAGGGGCCTATGGATCATATATCATATCATGATATGAAATTAGTCTGCAACTCCCACCACAGAGGTAAATGGGCAGTGGAAGAAAAATAAGATTTGAAACAAATGGGACCCAAAATTTTATGGAAAACTCTTTCAATTATTAGACATGTAAATTGCAAACAACGGATTGGGTTCTCATCAAAGCTCAGTTAAAATGAAAGATATCTCTTGTTTAATATACTAGGTAATGCAGCGTATGTAGCTGTAAATTCATTAGACATTTATTTCTTTTTTTGATATGTAGAAATAAATGAAGACCCAACCAAATGAGAATAGGCAAAGTCTATTTATTCAGAACTTGCTATAACAATGAAGTCAGCCATCATCACTTGCATTTTGGCAGAGGCTCAAAGGCAAGCAGAGGAGTGGAAAAGCTTTCTGGTGGCAAAGAAGGAAAGTTTCAAGTGTGCCCTAATTGGAGACTGTTGGCATTAAAAAAAGCTAGAGGTGGGCTAACTACAAGTGCTGTGTCTTAATATGATTGGTTAGGGGTGATATTTGGTTTTTGTCTGGTTGGTCCTACCTTGGAAGCAAAAATTAAGGAAGCTGTCAGGTTTTACTCAAATTCTGGTCATTTGGGACCAATTGGTATAGAGGTTATTGTTGGCTTCCCAGACCAGTTGTTAGAGATAATGTTCTGACTCCTACAGGTCTGACTTATGGATAGTAGGCTCGCTTTCTGGGCTACTTACTGTAGATAAAGTTTTGGTTTCCTGTCCTGGTTGCTGCAGATTGTGGATCAGAGTTCTATTTTTATATATCATCTGGTCATTGTCTATTTATATATTCATCCTCTCAGATGCTAGTCATATGAAGTAAAATTTATCAGGATCCCTGTGTGTGCTCGGCACAAACCTGTAGCACACTACAAACAGCATGTATGTCATTGTAAAGACATATGTTTATAGTTACAAACTACCACTTATGAATAAATTTCAGTTAGCCATGCTGGAGGAAAGACCAGGTTGTTTATCTCTATAGAAAAATATTACAAAACTATTGTCAGGTCAAGAGGCAATAAAAGATATGTAGCCAAAAAAGTTAAGAGAAAAGTTATAATAATATAGATATATATAATATGTAACAATATATATAATATAGAAATTATAAGCATAATAGTGATGTTATGTTACTTTTATGGATTTTGTGATGTTTGTGTTGTCAGTTTTTTAAACCTGTAATCTCATTTGAAATTGAAAGTTCATTTGAGTGTCTGGGAAGGAAAACCAGTTTCCAAAGAACTAAGGAGCAAGGGCAAAAATGATTGGACTTATGGGAGAGCTTGGTAAGCAGAGCCATAAAGTGTTGAGATAATCCATGAAAGGGTTCGTCTTGACAAATAGAGGAAGGTTCTTTCTGTATAGCAGGAGAAAAAGAAAATGAGAGACTAAATATACAAGGAGACAATAGTCAGATGATATATAGAAATAGAACTTTGACCCCCCCCCAATCTGTAGCAAACTGCCTAAGAAATTAATTCCCTTATCTGCAATAAATGGCCCAGGAAGCCAGCCTTCTGTTAAGTCAGACTTATAAGAAGTCAGATTGCTATCACTAGTAACAATCCAGGAAGTTAAACAATAACTTCTGGAACAATCAGCTCAAAGTGGCCAGAACTTGATTAATAACTGACAACTTCCCTAAATTTTGTCCTTGTTTCCAACTTAGGACCACCAGAGAAAGCCAGTATGCATCCCTAACCAATCACATTGATAGTCCACCTGTAGTTTCCCCAGGCCAATAACCTCCAAAGAGGGCATGTCTGAAACCTTTCTTTTTTCTTCTTCCTTTCTTCTTCTTCTTCTTCTTTTTTTTTTTTTAAGATTTTATTTATTTATTTGCCAGAGAGAGCACAAACAGAGGAAATGACAGGCAGAGGGAGAGAAAGAAGCAGGCTCCCGCTGAGCAGAGAGCCTGATGCGGGACTCGATCCCAGGACCCCGGGACCATGACCCGAGCCGAAGGCAGAGGCTTAACCCTCCGAGCCACCCAGGCGCCCCTTCTTTTTTTTTTTTTTTTTTTAACTAACAAGCATTCTGACTGCTTTCCCCACCTTTGAGTTTCTGCCAAAATATGAGTGATGGTAGCTGACACCCTTGCTATCACAAACTCTGAACAAGTAGCCTTTGCTTTTCTTATCTGGCTGTTCCTTTTTTATTTCCTTCAGGAGAGGGAACAGATAAAGACAGAGACTTAGTGATACAGAGGAAATGAGAGTCTCAAGATGGCCAAGAAGATCACACAAAAGGAGATAGTTTCACCCATGGAGCCAAGAGTGTGGAGCTGGATACAGCTTGAGAAGATGGAGAAGGTTCAGGGGGGATGATGTAGAGAACAGAGTAAGGAATTAATAATATGAAAGGGATATGGTAGGGTGAGTTTTTGAGCAGCCAGATGGTGGGGCTACACGTATCCTGTAAACTGAAATGTATAAATTTAGAGTCAAACTTGGAAGGTGACAGGGGCCAGGCAGGAAGCATAAGCAAACAAACTTGGCTAAGGACCGCAGGGAATAGTGGAGACTGTCTCCAGCTACAGAACATGCCCCACCTGAAAGGGGGAGCAGATTTCAGCTCCCACTCATTGGACCTGTGTGCTTCTGAAGGCAGTAATGGTGTCAGATGCTCAATTTTAAAGAGAAACTAGAAACACAGAATTTTATAGAATTTTTTCAGTTTGTTTAAATGTTGGCAAATAATGTGATTTAAAAATGGGCCATAGGCACCCCAATGTTCTTAGCAGCAGTGTCCACAATAGCCAAACTGTGGAAGGAGCCAAGATGCCCTTCAACAGACGAATGGATAAAGAAGATATGGTCTATAAGTACAATGGAATATTACTCAGCCATCAGAAAGGATGAATACACAATATTTACCTCAACATGGATGGAACTGGAGGAGATTATGCTAAGTGAAATAAGCCAAACAGAGAAAGACAGTTACTGTATGGTTTCACTTATTTGTGGAACATAAGGAATAGCATGGAAGATATTAGGAGAGAGAAGGGAAAAATGAAAGGGGAGAAATCCGAGGGCAAGACAAACCATGAGAAACTATGGACTCTAGGAATCAAACTGAGGGTTTTAGAGTGGAGGGGGGTAAAGGATGGGCAAGCCTGGTGATGGGTATTAGGGAGGGAATGTATAATATGGAGCACTGGGTGTTATATGCAAACAATGTATCATGGAACACTACATCCAAAAACTAATGATGTACCTGGGGCTAATAATACATTATATGTTAATTAAAAATTAAAAAAAAAACTAATGATGCACTGCATGATGACTAACATAATAATAAAAATTATCAAAAAATAATAAAATAAAAATAAGATATAATACATTCTATCAGTTTTGTTGTACATTCATTTGTTTGAGGCTTCAGAGAATGAACTGAAAGATACACTGATGCCTATTGTTGTTAACTCATTCTCTAATACTCTGAACCTTTTTCTTTTTTTTTTTTTTAAAGATTTTATTTATTTATTTGACAGAGAGAAATCACAAGTAGGCAGAGAGGCAGACAGAGAGAGAGGAGGAAGCAGGCTCCCTGCTGAGCAGAAAGCCCGATGCGGGGCTCGAACCCAGGACCTGGGACCATGACCTGAGCTGAAGGCAGCGGCTTAACCCACTGAGCCACCCAGGCGCCCCTCTGAACCTTTTTCTTACTGCTCTCCTCACTCCTCTAGTCACACTGACTACTCTATTTTAAATTGCAACATCTCCAATAGCATTCCCTGACACCCTTCTCTTACTCCCTATTTATCACCTTATCACCTATCCCTACACATTTTTATTAGCATTTTAGGTACTGCCTATTTTGCTTACTGTCCTTGCCCACAGGAATGCATTACTTGAAAACAGGTAGTTTTTTCTGCTCTATTTCCAGGGCATAAAACCGTGCCTGGAATATAGTTTGCACTTAAATATTTCAATTGTTGATTAACTGTCTTTACACTTAGGCATTTTTAGCTACAAATTCAGGATTATTTTTTCTTTTAAATGATTTATGTTTTCACTTGCCTTGGGTGTTTTTACTCATAGACAAGATTGTTTCTTGAGAATAAGTATCCAATAGTAATATAATCAAATTATTCTATTAATGGGAGATTAATGAGGAAGTGGGAGGGGCTGGACAGGCGCCCGTCAGCCAACGTGGGGGTCCCAGAGACCCCCACCCTGGGCACCCGAGTGCCCCTTCTCAGGGCTCAGTCTGATCACGGCCACGTCCCGCCCCTTGTCGCCCTTGGGGTCTGGTGTGGAAGCTCTATCAACCCCCTTCCTCCTCAGAGCCAGGGCCCACCCGGGGTCCTGCTGAAGCTGCCCCACTCCCAAGGGCAGCGTTTCGACCCACCCACCTTCAGGAAACCGGCCGCTGCTGCCGCCGCGGCGTCCTCCCGGGCACCAGGAATCACGGTGCCCGCCTCTGCCCACCTTGGCGCTGGGCTCATACGTCGGGCCTGCCAGGTCTGGGGAGACTGATGCCCCTCCCCGTCCTCGGGAAACACTATGCAATACAGGCCTCCCTTCTCTACGCACACGCGCTCCTGCCCGCCAGGGAGGGCCCCCGCGGTCCCCAGCCTGGGCAGCGTGGCCTGGCCTCTGGCCTGGTCTCCACAGCGGCCCAGGGCCTGGAAAGCCCTCCGGCTTCTCGTTTGTCCTGTTCTGTTAATTTTTCAAAGACAGTTGACTTCCTTCCCTGTTCTCGAATACTTGAATGTTGGGGGGCTTTCCCCCAACATTCCCCCAAATGTTTATCACATTTGCCTTAGCAGTGGATATTAGAAGTTGTGGAGTGAGGGTAGACAGGAAGGGAAAAGACTGGAGATGGTGACTTATACATCCATTAATTGTTGACTAGATGGCTCAACATAACTCCTCCTTGGAAGATAGCTAGAAAAACCATGTTAAATATAAAAATTTAACTTCTTAGAACCATCAAAGATCTACCAACCTAGGGAAGAATTACAGAGGCGAAGTTCTGCAAAAAGATGCAACTCTAAAAAATGAGCCCAGTGATTGGGGGACTCCAACTGCTAATGCATTAGAGATAGCATTACCAGATAAAACACAATCAAATTTGAATTTCAGATAACAGCAAACATTTTTAGGATAAGTATATCCCAAATATTGCATGAGACATACTTGAACTAAGAAAAAGTATTTATTAGTTATCTAAAAGTTGTATTTACTGGATGTTCTTCAATATAAGAATGGACAAAAACTCTTTGCAAATCTTCCTTGAATATCCATGGAGCCATCATAAATATTAAATGACTGTTCTTTCTAAGGATTGACCAGTGCCGGGCATCATATTCAGTGCTGGGAGAAGAGATACCAGTAAGATGCTCTCTTGGCTCTCAAGGAGGAATTTTCCTTCCTTGGGGTCTCTTAAATCTGTCACTTGCTTTTCCAGTGTTTTCCTATAACCTAGGGACTAAGGAGAAGGCTCTCTAGTTGGCCTCCTCCTTCCTGCAGTCCTGCACAGTCCTTCCAGATCAGCCTTCCTGAACCTCAACCCACTGTCTGCTTTTCCAGAACCCCTCAAAAAAATTTGTTTTTCAGGCTCCTTATATCCAATAAATGGGTACTCAGCACTTGCTCTGTGCCAGGCACTATTTTCAGTGGTAGAGATCCAGCAGGGCCCTACTGTAGCTGGAGGTTGGGAAAGACATAATGAACAAGTATGCCATCTGGCACATGATAAAATTGCCATAGGAAGAATCTTGTATATTCAAGTGGTGACAACTTTTGAATATTACCTGAGTCCTGTGATCCTAAAAAACAGGGAAGATTAAGAAATCCCTCCACCCTTTGTATTCCAGAAAATCCACTTACTGAAAAGGACCACCTTTTTTTTTTTTTAAAGATTTTTTATTTATTCATTTGAAACAGAGAGAAAGAGATCACAAGTATGCAGAGAGGCAGGCATAGAGAGAGAGAGGAGAAAGCAGGCTCCCCGCTGAGCAGAGAGCCCGATGTGGGCCTCGATCCCAGGACCCTGAGATCATGACCTGAGCCGAAGGCAGAGGCTTAACCCACTGAGCCACCCAGGCGCCCAAAGGACCACCTTTTACCATATAACAGAGGTAAGACCTGTAGATACCTCTCTTACTTACCTATGACAAGGCCAGACCAGGATCCTCAAAATTCCCTTTCTTGCTTCATAAATGATTAGCTGAACTGCTTGTCCCCACGGATCAATTGGAACAGCATCTTCATTAACCAAACTTTGGTTAAACTTCTCTTCTTCCTCCATGATCCTGAACTTTGGTCCATCCTCACCCCGAGTCAGCAGGGCACCCGCATCCCCCATGCCCAAGAATAGGCTGGCCTCAGGGTGAAACATTCTCTGTTCTACTATCCAATTATAATAACCGTGATCATACTACCCCATACCTGGTTCATTCTAGCTTTATTTTTAACTACCTATAAAATAAAAATTCTTTTTGCCTTACCCTGGAGATGGATGTAGATCCCATGGTCATGGTGCTCTACCTACTGCAATAGTCTTCCCCCCGCATCCGTTGCCATAACCCTTTTGAACAGAAGTCTCTCCTTACTAAGTCCAGATTTGCTTTATATTTGATATTGGTCAGTGAAGGTCTCTCTTTAGAGCAACATTTGAGCAGAAGCCTAAAGGAAGTTAGGGAAGGGAACATATTGATTCTGCCGTCAAATGCTCTACCCCTGAGCTATACCCCCTAGAATACTGATTCTGGTGGGAAGAAACATTCCACGTAGGGGAACAAAAAATGCAAGACACAAGGAGCGGTCATGCTTATCATATTCAAGTGGCAAGTGAGAAGGCCAGTGGGCTGGATTACCATAAGGATGAAAACCATAGAATATTAGGACAAAGAGATACTGGGAATATGATTATACTGGGCCTGGATTTTATTTTAAATGGGATGGGTAGCCATTGGAGGGTTTCTGGACAGAGACAACTTGATTTTAATGAAGTCACTTGACGATTGTATGGCTAAAGCTAGAAATAGGGAAACAGGTTTTTACAATACTCCAGGCAAGAAAGGATGGTGGCCTAACTAAGGGACAGAAGTGGTGCACATGATGAGAAATGCTGAGATTTTGGATTTGTTTTTGAGACAGAGCATTTTGCTGATGGATTAAATGGGAGTGGCAGAGCAGGGCAGTGAGAGAGAGGATTCCAGAATGAATCTAAGGTTTTTGACTTAAGTAACTGGATTTATGGAGTTATAGCTAACTGACCTGAGAGGATTAGAGGAGAAAAAACTATGGAAGGATCAAGAGTTATCTTTAGGGTATGTAAATTTAAAGCATCAATTAGGTATCATCTTAGCGTGGCAGAGCCCAAGGCCTATGTGTAAGTAGTTTCTTTAGGAGGTACAGGGGCCAGCAATAAGAAAAAGGAACAGGAATGAAGAAAGGCCAATAAAAAGGTTTGATATTAAGGTTGCTGTCATGTGCAATGAAAACTCAAATCCTCAAAAATACCTGAGAAAATATACAAAATGCCTCCAGGATTGTCTGTCTGTAGGGCAGGGGGCAGGAGCCCTTATTCACTAGCTCCCCACCACTACTGGTCAATAGTTTCTCCAGGCTTGTTAACATCATTAACCTTTTAGTTGCCTATGCTCTGAACAAATCCAGCTGTCTGTTCTGGGGCATTGGAGGAAATCCCAGGGGGAAGAAAAGGAAAATTCTTTTTTTTAATTAATTATTTTTATTAACATATAATGTATTATTTGCCCCAGGGGTGCAGGCTGTGAATCATGGGCTTACACACTTCACAGCACTCACCATATCACATACCCTCCCCAATGTCCATAACCCAACCACCCTCTCCACACCCCACCTCTTCCCAGCAACCCTCAGTTTGTTTTGTGAGATTGAGTCTATTATGCTTTGTCTCCTTCCCAATCCCATCCTATTTCATTTTTTCCTTCCCTACTCCCAAACCCCCCACTCTGCCTCTCAACTTCCTCATTCAGGGAGGTCATATGATAATTGTCTTTCTCTGATTGATTTATTTGCTCAGCATAATACCCTCTAGTTCCATCCATGTCATTGCAAATGGCAAATTTCATTTCTTTTGGTGGCTGCATACTATTCCATTGTATATATATACCACATCTTCTTTGCCCATTCATCTGTTGATGGACATCTAGGTTCTTTCCATAGTTTGGCTATTGTGGACATTGCTGCTCTAAACATTTGGATGCACGTGCCCCTTCGGATCACTACGTTTGTATCTTTAGGGTAAATACACAGTAGTGGGATCGCTGGGTCATAGGGTAGTTCTATTTTCAACTTTTTGAGGAACCTCCATGCTGTTATTCAGAGTGGCTGCACTAGCTTGCATTCCCACTGTTAGGGTCCGTGATCAAAGGAACGAGACTGATATAAAGCGAAAATCAAACAAAGCTTTATTTCACGCCAAGCATCAAAAATCAAACTGACTGGTCAGGGCTATCTCTTACGAAAAGACGATGACGATGATTCCGACAAGGTCACTCCCAAGAAGGCCGCTCCAGATGAGGCTGCTCCGCAGATGAGGCCGCTCCCCGGTTGGAGCCACTCCCAAGAAGAGGCCACTCCCAAGAAGGCCGCTGCTGGTGAGGTCACTCCCCAGACAGGGCCGCTCCCAAGAAGAGGCCACTCTGGAGGAAGCCGCTCCCAGGACGAGGCAGCTCCCAGTGACGAAGAGGCGATGACGACATTGACGATGACGAGGAGGACAACACCGATGACACAGACTCTGCTCCCCATGACGCCACTCTGACAAGGCTGCTCTGGCGAGGCCGCTCCCCAGACAAGGCTGCTCCGGCGAGGCCACTCTGGAGGAAGCCTCTTTCCTGATGATGCTGCTCCCGCAGGGCCGCTCACCGAGGAGGCCTCTTCCCAGACGAAGCCGCTCCCCGGAATGACACAGCTCCGGCGAAGCAGTGGCTCAGGGTTCCCGGTGAGGTTGCTGCCATCTAGGCCATTTCCCGCGGTGCCGCTGCAGAGAGTTGCGGTGTGTGGGCGGGGCTGCTGGCGTCCGGGCGCAGGCGTCTCGGGGCTGCAGGTGTCGGGGCACTGGCAGTGCGGGACCGCCAGCGGCAGGGGCAGGGCAGCTGGCAGCTCCGGGATGCCGGCGGCCAAACTGCTGGCGTCCAGACCGCTGGCGGTGCTTATAGCTCTTACAAGAGCTGTTATAGCCCCTATAGCTCTTACAAGAGCTGTTACAGCTCTTCTATGCTGCTCCCACCGACTCTTCTATGCTGCCCCTGCCCACTCTTCCTCTTCTGCTTCTTCTTCCTTCTTCTTCCTCTGACAGCTCTCCTTCTCCTGCTCCTCGCCAGCCTGCAGACCAACCTTTATGGGGGTGGTTAAGCCCCGCCCCTACACAGGTAGCCAATTGAATCCCAATTCACCCAGTGGATATACCCATGCCCCACCGATTGGACGTCTCCACCCGGCCTGCCCCGCCCCTAATTCCAGGTCCACAAGCTAGTTCCTCTGGGAGGGGCAGGCCCTTACACCCACCAACAGTGTAGGAGGGTTCCCCTTTCTCCACATCCTCTCCAACATCTGTTGTTTCCTGACTTGTTAGTTTTAGCCATTCTGGCTGGTGTGAGGTGGTATTTCACTGTGGTTTTGATTTGTATTTCCCTGATGCTGTGTGATGTTGAGCACTTTTTCATGGGTCTGTTGGCCATCTGGATGTCTTCTTTGCAGAAATGTCTGTTCATGTCCTCTGCCCATTTCTTGATTGGATTATTTGTTCTTTGGGTGTTGAGTTTGATAAGTTCTTTATAGATTATGGATACTAGCCTTTTATCTGATATGTCGTTTGTGAATATCTTCTCCCATTCTGTCAGTTATCTTTTGGTTTTGTTAACTGTTTCCTTTGCTGTGCAAAAGCTTTTGATCTTGATGAAGTCCCAATAGTTCATTTTTGCCCTTGCTTCCCTTGCCTTCTTCCCTTGGAAGAAGATGCTGCGGCTGAGGTTGAAGAGGTTGCTGCCTGTGTTTTCCTAAAGGATTTTGATGGATTTCTGTCTCACATTGAGGTCTTTCATCCATTTTGAGTCTATTTTGGGGTGTGGTGTAAGGAAATGGTCCAGTTTCATTTTTCTGCAAGTGGCTGTCCAATTTTCCCAACACCATTTGTTGGGGAGACTGTCTTTTCCATCGGACATTCTTTCCTGCTTTACTGAAGATTAGTTGATCATAGAGTTGAAGACTTATTTCTGGGCTCTCTATTCTGTTCCATTGATCTATGTGTCTGTTTTTGTGCCAGTACCATACTGTCTTGATGATGACAGCTTTGTAATAGAGCTTGAAGTCTGGAATTGTGATTCTACCAATTTTGGCTTTCTTTTTCAACATTCCTCTGGCTATTCAGGGTCTTTTCTGGTCCATATAAATTTTAAGATTATTTGTTCCATTTCTTTGAAAAAAATGGATGGTGTTTTGATAGGCATTGCATTAAATGTGTAGATTGCTTTAGGTAGCATAGACATTTTTACAATATTTGTTCTTCTAATCCATGAGAATGGAATGCTTTTCCATTTCTTTGTGTCTTCCTCAATTTCTTTCATGAGTACTTTATAGTTTTCTGAGTATAGATTCTTAGCCTCTTTGGTTAGGTTTATTCCTAGGTATCTTATGATTTTGGGTGCAATTGTAAATGGGATTGACTACTTGGTTTCTCTTTCTTCTGTCTTGTTGTTGGTATATAGAAATGCAACTGATTTCTTTGCATTGATTTTATATCCTGACACTTTATTGAATTCCTGTATAAGTTCTAGAAGTTTTGGAGTGGAGTCTTTTGGGTTTTCCACATAAAGTATCATATCATCTACAAAAAAGAGTTTGACTTCTTCTTTACTGATTTGGATGCCTTTAATTTCTTTTTGTTGTCTGATTGCTGAGGCTAGGACTTCTAGTACTATGTTGAATAGCAGTGGTGATAATGGACATCCCTGCTGTGTTCCTGATCTTAGCAGAAAAGCTCTCAGTTTTTCCCCTTTGAGAATGATACTTGCTGTGGGTTTTTCATAGATGGCTTTGATGATATTAAGGAATATCCCTCTATCCTACACTTTGAAGAGTTTTGATCAAGAAAGAATGCTATACTTTGTCAAATGCTTTTTTGGCTTCCATTGAGAATATGATATGGTTCTTGTTCTTTTATTAATGTATGGTATCACATCAATTGATTTGTGGATGTTGAACCAACCTTGCAGCCCAGGGATAAATCCCACTTGATTGTGGTGAATAATCCTTTTAATGTACTTTTGGATCCTATTGGCCAGTATTTTGGTGAGAATTTTCGCATCTGTGTTCATCAAGGATATTGGTCTATAATCCTCTTTTTTGATGGGGTCTTTGTCTGGTTTTGGGATCAAGGTAATGCTGGCCTCATAAAATGAGTTTGGGAGTTTTCTTTCCTTTTCTATTTTTTGGAACAGTTTCAGAAGAGTAGGTATTAGTTCTTTAAATGTTTGGTAGAATTCCCCTGGGGAGCTGCCTGGACCTGGGCTCTTGTTTGTTAGGAGATTTTTGATGGCTGCTTCAATCTCCTTACTGGTTATGGGTCTGTTCAGGTTTTCTATTTCTTCCTGGTTCAGTTGTGGTAGTTTATATGTCTCTAGGAATGCATCCATTTCTTCCAGACTGTCAAATTTGCTGGCATATAGTTGCTCATAATATGTTCTTATAATTGTTTGTATTTCTTTGGTGTTGGTTGTGATCTCTCCTCTTTCATTCATGATTTTATTTATTTGTGTCCTTTCTCTTTTCATTTTGATAAGTCTGGCCAGTGGTTTATTAATCTTATTAATTTTTTCAAAGAACCAGCTCCTAGTTTCATTGATTTGTTCTACTCTTCTTTTGGTTTCTATTTCATTGATTTCTGTTCTGATCTTCATTATTTCTCTTCTCCTGCTGGGTTTAGACTTTCTTTGCTGTTCCTTCTCCAGCTGTTTTAGGTGTAGGCTTAGGTTGTGTATTTGAGACCTTTCTTGTTTCTTGAGAAAAGCTTGTATCTCTATATACTTTCCTCTCAGGACTGCCTTTGTTGTGTCCCACAGATTTTGAACAGTTGTTTTTTCATTATCATTTGTTTCCATGAATTTTTTCAATTCTTCTTTAATTTTCTGGTTGACCCATTCATTCTTTGAAGGATGCTCTTTAGCCTACATGTATTTGAGTTCTTTCCAAGTATTCTCTTGTGATTGAGTTCTAGCTTGAGAGCATTGTGGTCTGAAAATATGCAGGGAATGATCCCAATCTTTTGATACCGGTTGAGACCTGATTTATGACCCAGGATGTGATCTATTCTGGAGAATGTTCCATATGCACTAGAGAAGAATGTGTATTCTGTTGTTTTGGGATGGAATGTTCTGAATATATCTGTGATGTCCATCTGATCCAGTGTAACTGTTCCTCAGAACAATGTATTACTTAAAATATAACCCATGGGAAATTTTACTAGTTACCAAGTATGTTTAGATATAGCCTTAAGAAAAACACATACTGGCAACAGGCCTCTGGAGGAGAGGACGATATATGACCTTGACGCTGAGCAGCTGGGGATGCCCAGCTCGCTCAGGGCAGAATGCCACCTGCTTCATTTTTCCGTTATCTGTCCCCATCCCCCCACTCCCCCACCTCCCCCGGAGCAACTGTAGCTAATTAGATATGTCCTTTGAATGTGTTTGCTCAACTATAAACTTTATACTACTTGACCAGACATATTTTGCCTTCCTTCTGTTTATCTACAAGACATACAATTAATGTTTAGCCTTCTTCGGCTCTTCTATTGATTACTGTCTATACCTAACAGAAACGGGACTGAGGAGTTGTTTGGGGGCAACAGTCTTTTCTACTTTTGTTCCCTGCTCCCTTTCTCTTGTAGCTGAGTTGTTTGTGCCTCATTCTTCTTCCATGCGCCTTCAGGAAGTGGCAGGCCAGTGTGTCATTTAAGGCCTTTATTTCCTTGTTAATCTTTTGCTTGGATGATCTATCCACTTCAGTGAGGGGGATGTTAAAGTCCCCTACTATTATTGTATTATTGTCGATGTGTTTCTTTGATTTTCTTATTAATTGGGTTATATAGTTGGCTGCTCCCAGGTTAGAGGCAATGTTACTTAAAATTGTTAGATCTTCTTATTGAACAGACCCTTTGAGTATGTTATAGCATCTTCCTCATCTCTTATGATAGTCTTTGGCTTAAAATCTAATTTATCTGATATAAGGATTGCCACCCCAGCTTTCTTTTGATGTCCATTAGCATGGTAAATTGTTTCCCACCCCTTCACTTTAAATCTGGAGGTGTCTTTAGGTCTAAAATGAGTTTCTTGTAGACAGCATATTGATAGGTTTTTGTTTTTTTATCCATTCTGATACCCTATATCTTTTGATTGGGGCATTTAGTACATTTACATTCAGAGTAACTATTGAAAGATATGAAGTTAGTGCCATTGAATTGCTTGTAAGGTGACTGCCTCTATATATTGTCTCTGTTCCTTTCTGGTCTACAACTTTTAGGCTATCTCTTTGCTTAGAGGACCCCTTTCAATATTTCCTGTAAGCCTGGTTTGGTGTTTTCAAATTCTTTAAATTTTTGTTTGTCTTGGAAGATTTTTATCTCTCCTTCTATTTTTAATGATAGCTTAGCTGGATATAATATACTTGGCTGTGTATTTTACTCAATCAGTGCTCTGAATATTTCATGCCAGTTCTTTCTGGCCTACCAGGTCTCTGTGGATAAGTCTGCTGCCAATCTAATATTTTTACCATTGTATGTTACAGACTTCTTTTCCCAAACTTCTTTCAGGATTTTCTCTTTGTCAATAAGACTAGTAAGTTTTACTATTAAATGATGGGGTGTGGACCTATTTTTATTGATTTTGAGGGGGATTCTCTGTGCCTCCTGGATTTTAATTCTTGTTCCCTTCCTATATCAGGGAAATTCTCTATTATAATTTGCTCCAATATACCTTCTGCCCCCCTCTCTCTTTCTTCTTCCTCTGGAATCCCAATTATTCTATATTGTTTCATCTTATGGTATCACTTATCTCTTGAATTCTCCCCTCATGGTCCAGTAGTTGTTTGTCTCTCTTTTGCTCAGCTTCTTTACTCCATCATTTGGTCTTCTATATCACTAATTCTCTCTTCTGCTTCATATATCCTAGTGGTAAGAGCCTCCATTCTTAATTGTACCTCATTAATACCTTTTTAAATTTCAGCTGGGTTAGATTTTAGTTTTTTTATTCCTCCAGAAAGGGCTTTTATTTCTCCAGACAGCATTTCTCTAATATCCTCCATGCTTTTTTGAGCCCAGCTAGCATCCTGAGAATCATCATTCTGAACTCTAGATCTGACATATTACCAATGTTTGTATTGATTAGGTCCCTAGCTGTCGGTACTGCCTCTTGTTTTGTGTGTGTGTGTGTGTGTGTGTGTGGTGAGTTTTACAGCCTTGTCATTTTATCCAGATAAGAATATATGAAGGAGAGAATAAAATACTAAAAGGGTGGCAAAGACCCCAGATAAATGTATGCTTACCAAGTCAGAGGAGACCCCAAACTGGGGGGAGAAGAAAGGGGATAAGAATAAATTAAAATATATATATGTATGTATAGTATTAGATTGGTGAATAGAACAGAGCCACTCACTTGATTTTGGGTGTGTTTTGATCTCTTGGAAGAAACTACCTCCCAAAATTTTATAGAAAGAAAACTTATATATATACAAAAATAAGGGTAAACACCATGGAGGGATAGAATATAACTGTAAAGATGAAAATTTAAAAAAAAATTCTAAAAAAAGGGATCAGTAAGATAAGTTGGTTGGAAAAAGAAAGAAGAAGAAAAGGTGGGGAGAGAATGTGCTCAGGCTGGAGACTAGAACAAAGCACTGTGCTAGATTTAGGGTATATTTTGATGTATTAGAAGAAACTATATCCCAAAATTTTTTAGAAAACAGAAAACCTTATATGTATTAAGGTTAAATACAATGAAGGATAAAATATGACTATAATAATGAAGGTTTAAAAAAATTTTAGATAGGTATTGTGAAGATAAACTAGTTAAAAACATTAGAAGAGGAAAGAGGAAAAGTTAAAAAATTAGAATAAGAAAAAAAATAAAATTGAAAAAATTTAGTTTAACTTTGCAAGACTAAAGGATCATGGGGAGAAAGCCATGAATTGCATGCATTGTTTTCCCCTAGCTCTGGAGTTCTGCTGTTCTCCTGATCAGTGAACTTGGTCCTGGCTGGATGTTCTTGCTGATCTTCTGGGGGAGGGGCCTGTTGTAAAGATTCTCAAATGTCTTTGCCCAAGGTGGAATTGTACCACCCTTGCCAGGGACCAAGCTAAGAAATCGGCTCGAGATCGCTCTTGGGAGTTTTTGTTCCCTGAATGCTTTCCATAGAGGTCTGGAGGATGGGATTGAAAATGGCAGCCTTCCAATCTCCAACCCAGAGTAGCCGAGGGCTCAGGGCCCTATTCCTCAGTGTGCCCTAAGAGAAAAGGGGTCAATCACTCCTGTCTCCCTGGTCAAGCCGCACTCTGGGCTCACCCACCCTGTGACTGAGCATTTCTGTCTCTGGCTCACAGCCCTGTTTGGAGTCTCCAAACCCAGCAGATTCCTGCCTCCAGAGGAGGAAGGTGTGTCTCTCTGGGTCTGCCACTTGTGAGTCCATGCTCAAAAAGTAGTGGCCCGACTGTGCCGCAGATCATGGTTTGAGGTAACCCCAAGCTGAGAGCTCACTCCTCAGCTCTGTCTCTGTAGTCAGCTTCCCCGCTCTGATATCTGGGAACTCTGCCATATTCAGACACCCCCAGTCTTTCAGTGACCCTGAGGTTCCTGAGTTCACACTGTCCCTGCGAGGGCTCCACCCCTGCTTAGCTCCTAGAGTGATATCCTTCAGTTGAGCAGACATCTAAAAGTTCTGATTTTGTGCTCCACTGCTCTGTCGCTTGCTGGGAGCTGCCCCTCCCACCACGGTCTCTCTTCCTGTGGCTTTGGATTCACTTCTCCACATGTCCTACCTTTCAGAAAGTGGTTGATTTTCTGTTTCTAGAGTTGCTGCTCTTCTTCTCTTTGATCTTCTGTTGAGTTTGTAGGTGTTCAGAATGGTTTGATAACTATCTAGCTGAACTCCTATGACCTGATGTCAAAATTCAGTCTGCTACTCTCTGCCATCACATTGAGACCCAGAGAAGCTATTGAAAGGAAGGAAAGATGCAAATTGAATTAAATTTTCCTTGTGACTCTTTTGGATGCAACCTCCAAACCCAACATCATCAGCTGCTGCTGGGATTTTGTTCCCTCACTCTCTGGTTGGCGATGGTTGTTAAGAGGAACCACCCTTCCAGCCTCTCTAGAGTATCAGCAGTTGAGGCAGCACCAACAGTAGCATCACCCCAAAAGGAAAATTCTTGATGAATGTTCTCTGCTAAGTGAGTCAAAGCCAGAAAAAAAAAACTGTTTATCCTGGCCACTTGGATCAAAAACATGGGAAAGGGACTACAAAGCAGGACGTGGTGCCAGAGATATATAACTTTAGAAGTCATCAGTGTGTATATAATGTCCTTTTGAGTGGAAAATTGACTAAATAGAAGGAAATTTTCCCTATCACAATTTGAATCAAACCATGTAAGCAGACATCCACTCTACCTACTTGTAAGCTTGATTCTGACACAGTAGCCACTAGCATAGCCCCCTCTTAGCTGAGGTTATCCTGTATTGGATAGTGAAATGGCAAATCCCTCCTCCAAAAACAAGATAAAAGACTGCAATAATGACCCTAATTCAAATGGAAAATTGAGAGGCATAAATATAAATTCCCTTACAGAGATGCTAGTGTGCTTGTACCTGTAACATAGTCATTCTTGCAAAAGGTATGTGCTTGCTTCAATCTCCCACTCAGACCAAAGGTGGTTGTCTCCTGAAGAATCATCTCTTGGGAGTACATGTGACTAAGCACCAACCAGAAGAAACAGTTAGGAAATGATTGATTCACAGCACTTTTAAATTACTTAGCTTCCTGCGCCTCTCAGTGGTAAAATGAAGAGCTTAGACTAGACAATTTCTAAGGTCCTGCTCTTCTCACAGATTTCCATTGTTTTCCATTTTGGACTTAATACATTGACTGATTGAGTTCTTCTGACTCAGTGACACAATCAAAAGTTCTTATGATCAGGGGCACCTGGGTGGCTCAGTGGGTTAAAGCCTCTGCCTTTGGCTCAGGTCATGATCTCAGGGTCCTGGGATTGAGCCCTGCATCGGGCTCTCTGCTCAGCAGGAAGCCTGCTTCCTCCTCTCTCTCTGTCTGCCTCTCTGCCTACTTGTGATCTCTGTCTATCAAATAAATAAGTAAAATCTTAAAAAAAATAAATTAAAAAAAAAAAGTTCTTATGATCAAACAGCATAGAGCAGGAGGAAAGAGTGATGACTCATCCTTGGTTGCTCTGGTTCTGAAGTCCTGTAGTGGGTAGAGAGTTAATTGAGATTCCCATGTCTGGACTTTAATATCTGAAGTAAAACACTGGCCTTTGATTTTTTTTTTCTAGAGGTAAAATAGTATCATTGATTTAAAAAACATTTTAAAGTTTCCAATATGTTATTCTTTGCTGAACACCAGATTGATTGTGTGATATTCCTGGACAGAACATTTACAATCTAAAACTCAATGAGAAGCTAACCCTGAAAAGTATTGGAAATACTTAAGAGAAAGAAAAATGAACATTTCTTGGGAGAATATCACATTATTTAGACATTCATTTTAAGATTGTGAAAGAACATTTCCTGACACTTGTCAGGACACTTGTGTCAGGACAGAAGTCTTTCCTTTCATCCCCTTTGCTCCTTCCACCATAATCCTTAGTTACCAGGGATTTGGGGAAGGGCACTCTTACAAGAAAAAGAAATTAAGTATTTTATTTTATTTTTATTTATTTATTTATTTATTTTTTTGTTCTTGATTTTTTTAAATTTTATTTTTTATAAACATATATTTTTATCCCCAGGGGTACAGGTCTGTGAATCACCAGGTTTACACACTTCACAGCACTCACCATAGAATAAACACTCCACAATGTCCATAACCCCACCCCCCCTCTCCCAAAACCCCTCCCCTCATCAACCCTCAGTTTGTTTTGTGAGATTAAGAGTCACTTATGGTGTGTCTCCCTCCCAATCCCATCTTGTTTCATTTACTCTTCTCCTACCCCTTTAACCCCCCATGTAGCATCTCCACTTCCTCATATCAGGGAGATCATATGATAGTTGTCTTTCTCCGATTGACTTATTTCGCTAAGCATGATACCCTCTAGTTCCATCCACGTCATTGCAAAAGGCAAGATTTCATTTCTTTTGATGGCTGCATAGTATTCCATTGTGTATATATACCACATCTTCTTTACCCATTCGTCTGTTGATGGACATCTAGGTTCTTTCCATAGTTTGGCTATTGTAGACATTGCTGCTATAAACATTCGGGTGCACGTGCCCCTTCGGATCACTACGTTTGTATCTTTAGGGTAAATACCCAGCAGTGCAATTGCTGGGTCATAGGGTAGTTCTATTTTCAACATTTTGAAGAACCTCCATACTGTTTTCCAGAGTGGTTGCACCAGCTTGCATTCCTACCAACAGTGTAGGAGGGTTCCCCTTTCTCCGCATCCTCGCCAGCATCTGTCATTTCCTGACTTGTTAATTTTAGCCATTCTGACTGGTGTGAGGTGATATCACATTGTGGTTTTGATTTGTATTTCCCTGATGCCAAGTGATATGGGGCACTTTTTCATGTGTCTGTTGGCCATCTGGATGTCTTCTTTGCAGAAATGTCTGTTCATGTCCTCTGCCCATTTCTTGATTGGACTCTTTGTTCTTTGGGTGTTGAGTTTGCTAAGTTCTTTATAGATTTTGGACACTAGCCATTTATCTGATATGTCATTTGCAAATATCTTCTCCCATTCTGTCAGTTGTCTTTTCGTTTTGTTCACTGTTTCCTTTGCTGTGCAAAAGCTTTTGATCTTGATAAAATCCCAATAGTTCATTTTTGCCCTTGCTTCCCTTGCCTTTGGTGATGTTCCTAGGAAGATGTTGCTGCGGCTGAGGTCGAAGAGGTTGCTGCCTGTGTTCTCCTCAAGGATTTTGATGGATTCCTTTCTCACATTGAGATCCTTCATCCATTTTGAGTCTATTTTCGTGTGTGGTGTAAGGAAATGATCCAATTTCATTTTTCTGCATGTGGCTGTCCAATTTTCCCAACACCATTTATTGAAGAGGCTGTCTTTTTTCCATTGGACGTTCTTTCCTGCTTTGTCGAAGATGAGTTGACCGTAGAGTTGAGGGTCTATTTCTGGGCTCTCTATCCTGTTCCATTGATCTATGTGTCTGTTTTTGTGCCAGTACCATGCTGTCTTGATGATGACAGCTTTGTAATAGAGCTTGAAGTCTGGAATTGTGATGCTACCAACTTTGGCTTTCTTTTTCAATATTCCTTTGGCTATTCGAGGTCGTTTCTGGTTCCATATAAATTTTAGGATTATTTGTTCCATTTCTTTGAAAAAAATGGATCGTGCTTTGATAGGAATTGCATTAAATGTGTAGATTGCTTTAGGTAGCATAGACATTTTCACAATATTTATTCTTCCAATCCAGGAGCATGGAACATTTTCCCATTTCTTTGTGTCTTCCTCAATTTCTTTCATGAGTACTTTATAGTTTTCTGTGTATAGATTCTTAGTCTCTTTGGTTAGGTTTATTCCTAGGTATCTTATAGTTTTGGGTGCAATTGTAAATGGGATGGACTCCTTAATTTCCATTTCTTCTGTCTTGCTGTTGGTGTAGAGAAATGCAACTGATTTCTGTGCATTGATTTTATATCCTGACACTTTACTGAATTCCTGTACAAGTTCTAGCAGTTTTGGAGTGGAGTCTTTTGGGTTTTCCACATATATATCATATCATCTGCAAAGAGTGATAGTTTGACTTCTTCTTTGCCGATTTGGATGCCTTTAATTTCCTTTTGTTGTCTGATTGCTGAGGCTAGGACTTCTAGTACTATGTTGAATAGCAGTGGTGATAACGGACATCCCTGCCGTGTTCCTGACCTTAGCGGAAAAGCTTTCAATTTTTCTCCATTGAGAATGATATTTGCGTTGGGTTTTTCATAGATGGCTTTTATAATATTGAGGTATGTGCCCTCTATCCCTACACTTTGAAGAGTTTTGATCAGGAAGGGATGCTGTACTTTGTCAATTGCTTTTTCAGCATCTATGGAGAGTATCATATGATTCTTGTTCTTTCTTTTATTAATGTGTTGTATCACATTGATTGATTTGCAGATGTTGAACCAACCTTGCAGCCCTGGAATAAATCCCACTTGGTCGTGGTGAATAATCCTTTTAATGTACTGTTGAATCCTATTGGCTAGTATTTTGGTGAGAATTTTTGCATCTGTGTTCATCAAGGATATTGGTCTGTAGTTCTCTTTTTTGATGGGATCCTTGTCTGGTTTTGGGATCAAGGTGATGCTGGCCTCATAAAATGAGTTTGGAAGTTTTCCTTCTATTTCTATTTTTTGGAACAGTTTCAGGAGAATAGGAATTAGTTCTTCTTTAAATGTTTGGTAGAATTCCCCCGGGAAGCCATCTGGCCCTGGGCTTTTGTTTGTTTGGAGATTTTTGATGACTGTTTCAATCTCCTTACTGGTTATGGGTCTGTTCAGGCTTTCTGTTTCTTCCTGGTTCAGTTGTGGTAGTTTAAATGTCTCTAGGAATGCATCCATTTCTTCTAGATTGTCAAATTTGTTGGCGTAGAGTTGCTCATAGTATGTTCATATAATTGTCTGTATTTCTTTGGTGTTCGTTGTGATCTCTCCTCTTTCATTCATGATTTTAATTTGGGTCCTTTCTCTTTTCTTTTTGATAAGTCTGGCCAGGGGTTTATCGATCTTATTAATTCTTTCAAAGAACCAGCTCATACTTTCGTTGATTTGTTCTATTGTTTTTTTGGTTTCTATTTCATTGATTTCTGCTCTGATCTTTATGATTTCTCTTCTCCTGCTGGGTTTAGGGTTTCTTTCTTGTTCTTTCTCCAGCTTCTTTAGGTGTAGGGTTAGGTTGTGTAGCTGAGACCTTTCTTGTTTCTTGAGAAAGGCTTGTACCGCTATATATTTTCCTCTCAGGACTGCCTTTGTTGTGTCCCACAGATTCTGAACCGTTGTGTTTTCATTATCATTTGTTTCCATGAATTTTTTCAATTCTTCTTTAATTTCCTGGTTGACCCATTCATTCTTTAGAAGGATGCTGTTTAGTCTCCATGTATTTGGGTTTTTTCCAAATTTCCCCTTGTGATTGAGTTCTAGCTTGAGAGCATTGTGGTCTAAAAATATGCAGGGAATGATCCCAATCTTTTGATACCGGTTGAGACTTGATTTAGGACGAAGAATGTGATCTATTCTGGAGAATGTTCCATGTGCACTAGAGAAGAATGTGTATTCTGTTGCTTTGGGATGAAATGTTCTGAATATATCTGTGATGTCCATCTGGTCCAGTGTGTCATTTAAGGCCTTGATTTCCTTGTTGATCTTTTGCTTGGATGATCTGTCCATTTCAGTGAGGGGAGTGTTAAAACCCCTACTATTATTGTATTATTGTCGAATGTTTCTTTGATTTTGTTATTAATTGGTTTATATAGTTGGCTGCTCCCACGTTAGGGGCATAGATATTTAAAATTGTTAGATCTTCTTGTTGGACAGGTCCTTTGAGTATGATATAGTGTCCTTCCTCATCTCTTATTATGGTCTTTGGCTTAAAATCTAATTGTTCTGATATAAGGATTGCCACTCCTGCTTTCTTCTGATGTCCATTAGCATGGTAAATTCTTTTCCACCCCCTCACTTTAAACCTGGAGGTGTTTTCGAGTTTAAGATGAGTTTCTTGTAGGCAACATATAGATGGGTTTTGTTTTTTCATCCATTCTGATACCCTGTGGCTTTTGATTGGGGCATTTAGCCCATTAACATTCAGGGTAAGTATTGAGAGATATGAATTTAGTGCCATTGTATTGCCTGTAAGGTGACTGTTATTGTATATTGTCTCTGTTTCTTTCTGATCTACTACTTTTAGGGTCTCTCTTTGCTTAGAGGACCCCTTTCAATATTTCCTGTAGAGCTGGCTTGGTATTTGCAAATTCTTTCAGTTTTTGTTTGTCCTGGAAGCTTTTAATCTCTCCTCCTATTTTCAATGATAGCCTAGCTGGATATAGTATTCTTGGCTGCATGTTTTTCTCATTTAGTACTCTGAATATATCATGCCAGCTCTTTCTGGCCTTCCAGGTCTCTGTGGATAAGTCTGCTGCCAATCTAATATTTTTACCATTGTACGTTACAGACTTCTTTTCCCGGGCTGCTTTCAGGATCTTTTCTTTGTCACTAAGACTTGTAAACTTTACTATAAGGTGACGGGGTGTGGACCTATTCTTATTGATTTTGAGGGGGGTTCTCTGAACCTCCTGGATTTTGATGCTTGTTCCCTTTGCCATATTGGGGAAACTCTCTCCAATAATTCTCTCCAATATACCTTCTGCTCCCCTCTCTGTTTCCTCTTCTTCTGGAATCCCAATTATTCTAATGTTGTTTCGTCTTATGGTGTCACTTATGTCTCGAATTCTCCCCTCGTGGTCCAGTAGCTGTTTGTCCCTCTTTTGCTCAGCTTCTTTATTCTCTGTCATTTGGTCTTCTATATCGCTACTTCTTTCTTCTGCTTCATTTATCCTAGCAGTGAGAGCCTCCATTCTTTTTTTTTAAAAAGATTTTATTTATTTATTTGAGAGAGAGACAATGAGAGAGAGCATGAGCGAAGAGAAGGTCAGAGGGAGAAGCAGACTCCCCATGGAGCTGGGAGCCTGATGTGGGACCCGATCCTGGAACCCTGGGATCATACCTGAGCCGAAGACAGTCGTCCAACCAACTGAGCCACCCAGGCGTCCCGAGAGCCTCCATTCTTGATTGCACCTCATTAATAGCTTTTTTGATTTCAACTTGGTTAGATTTTAGTTCTTTTATTTCTCCAGAAACGGCTTTTATATCTCTCGAGAGTGTTGCTTTAATATCTTCCATGCCTTTTTCAAGTCCGGCTAGAACGTTGAGAATCATCATTCTGAACTCTATATCTGACATATTACCAATGTCTACATTGATTAGGTCCCTAGCCTTTGGTACTGCCTCTTGTTCTTTTTTTTGTGGTGAATTTTTCCGCCTTGTCATTTTTTCCAGATAAGAGTATATGAAGGAGCAAGTAAAATACTAAAAGGGTGGCAACAACCCCAGGAAAATATGCTTTAGCCAAATCAGAAGAGATCCCAAATCGTGGGGGGGGGGGGGAGAAAGGGGATAAAAAGAGGTTCAGAAAGAAAAAAAAAAAAGAAACAATTAAAATAAGAAAACCGATAAAGAAAAAATATAAAAGGAAAAAAAATATATATTAGATAAACTATCTAAAAAACGTTAAAAAAGAAAATGGTAAAAGTTAAAAAAATTTAGCAGAAGAAGAGAAAAAAAAATTGAAAAAGAAAAAAAAATTAAATTAACTGCAAGGCTAAAGAATTATGGGGAGAAAGCCATGAGTTCCGTGCTTTGCTTTCTCCTCCTCTGGAATTCTGATGCTCTCCTTGGTCTTGAAACTACACTCCTTGGTAGGTGAACTTGGTCCTGGCTTGGTTTCTTGTTGATCTTCTCGGGGAGGGCCCTGTTGTAGTGATTCTCAAGTGTCTTTGCCCCAGGCGGAGTTGTACCGCCCTTACCCGGGCCGGGCTGAGTAATAGGCTCGGGTTTGCTGGATTTGCTTTCAGGCACTTTTGTTCCCTGAGCGCTTTTCGTAGTGTTCCGGAGGGCGGGAATGAAGATGGCGGCCTCCCAGTCTCTGGCCCGGAGGAGCCGAGAGCCCGGGGCCCCACTCCTCAGTGTGCCCTCAGAGCACAGCGCCCAATTACTCCCGTCACCCTGGCCTCAGACCGTGTCCGAGCTGACCGAGCCTGCAACCGGTTCAAGGTAACCCTGAGCTTAGAGTTCACTCCTCGTCTCTGTCTCTGTTGCCGGCTTCCCTGTTCTAATACCTGTAAGCTCTGCGACACTCAGACACCCCAATCCTTCTGTGACCCTGTGGGACCTGAGGCCACGCTGACCCCGCCTGGGCTTCACCCCGGTTAAGCCTCTGGAGCGATGTCCCTCAGTGGAACAGACTTTTAAAAGTCCTGATTTTGGGGCGCCTTGGTGGCTCAGTGGGTTGGGCCACTGCCTTCGGCTCAGGTCATGATCCCAGGTCCTGGGTTCGAGCCCCACATCGGGCTTTCTGCTCAGCAGGGAGCCTGCTTCCTCCTCTCTCTCTGCCTGCCTCTCTGCTTACTTGTGATTTCTCTCTGTCAAATAAATAAATAAAATCTTAAAAAAAAATCTTTAAAAGTCCTGATTTTGTGCTCCGTTGCTCCGCCGCTTGCCGGGAGCCGGCCCCTCCCCCCGCGGTCTATCTTCCCGTTGCTTTGGATTCACTTCTCCGCCAGTCCTACCTTTCAGAAAGTGGTTGATTTTCTGTTTCTAGAGTTGTTGTTCTTCTTCTCTTCGATCTCCCGTTGGATTTGTAGGTGTTTGCAATCTTTAGATAAGCTACTTAGCTGATCTCCCGCTACCTGAAGTAGTCTCAGCCTGCTACTTCTCCGCCATCTTGACTCCTCTCCAAGAAATTAAGTATTTTAAACAAAGGAATGTAATGCAGGAGTTGGGCTGAATGAGCAGAGAAAATGAACAGGGTTTCATGGTTTCCAGAAGGTTCCTGAGGTTCATAATAATAGAAAGACACTGCCTCTTCTTGAAGCAAAGAGATCTCAAGGTACCTGATGGAAGCTGCATCACAGTGAGTCTTACCAGCAAGAGTTGGAGTCTCAACGGAGACACATCTGGTGTGTCTAATAGGCAGCCTAAGGAAGAAAAAAGTATCCCTTCTCCATTCTCCTACCACAGTGTCCTCCATTGGCCAAATCTCACCCAAAGCCAGCTGACCCAGGGGAATGGAAAACACAGACTGCAGAGGCTGGCCCCTGTGATTCAAAGCAGGCAGTGGAAGGGTATGGGATTGCTCTGAGTGCAAACTGGACAGGCATGATACAGAATAATACTGTCAAAGCTGATAGATACTAACAATAGAGAGGTTTGGTAGCCTTCTGGATGTTTGTAGAAGTAGACCATGGATCTGTAGGACTGGCTTCATGGGCACATGATCTGTATGGTTGCACAGGCCCCATGTATTATGTAGCCAGTCCTATGCATTAATAATCTACAGCTGTAGTGGTGGAATATAGAGAATGTGGCTGTGCTGTCATCTTTCCAGGTTAGAGATGCAAAGGACATTCGAGAAGCAGTGATGCTGAAATTGACTTTGAGGGCTGAACAGTAGTGTCAGTGAGAATCCAGGGGCAAAGGGAAAGGGTTAATAGAAAAGGGAAGGGAATAGAAGAGAAGGGACCCCCCGACTCTCGCAGAGGGCCAACTCTTTGTGGATTGAGATGCAACCCAATAGATATGGGTAAATATTCTGCTCCATCTTCTGAACTCTGAAGTGTATGAGATCCACTACTAGGAAGATTGAGTATTTTTTGGTAAACAGCTCTGCCTGCCCTTTCCAGAAATTACCAAGCCCACTAGAAGGATTATGATAATTATGTCACAGAAGAGAGCAGAAGATCCATAAAAACTTTTATGAACACACCTAATTTCCTCAGGTTTTCCATGAAAGCAGTTTGGTGAAGAACTTGAAATCTGTAATAAAGATGAGAATTTTCTTATTGAATACACTCAGTGTGCTTCATTTTTCAATTTCCTATGCTACTAAACTCTTCCCATTCCTCTTTTATGCATTGCTAAACAGTTATGGGTCATAAAAGTTTTTAAATTCCTGGTCTATAGCTATATTTATCTCACCTGTTTTTATTCAGACCAAAGAGGCTAGACCCTTGAATTTTTATCTTTTATTTTACTAAGATCTTAGTAACAATGTTTATCTTATAAATAGTAAATGTCAAAATTATATAGAGTCTTTTGATATGTTGAGGTTTTTATTTAACATATCTACTTAATGTTTACAATCTGCTAGGCATTGTTCTAAATGCCTTCAAATATTTGCACACAAACTCTACCCATTTTAAGTTCTCCATTTGTTAAAGCCCTTTGTTGAAGTGTTCTTTAACAAAAAGACAGGTTAACAAGAGAAAAACAGTTTAATGCATACAGGGTACATCATTCAGGAGAAACCTCAACAAAGAGTTAACACCAAGTGGTGGCTTAGAACTCTGGCCTATAAAGTGCTATCATCTTCAACAGTAAACACTAAATTTGTTTAGAAGTGGTACCACAAAGGAAAACTATTTTAGGCTTCCTAGAGTGACAAACTGCAGGAAGATCAATATATAGGAAGAATCTAATGGAGTAAGGTTAATTTGCAGATTGCCGTAGTGCTGATAGAAGTCTAGAGTCATCTCCAGTAAAGCAGAATTTATATCCTGCCTTTAAGCAGAAAGGGTGGGGAAGTAGAGAGAGTTTTTCCTGTATTTGTTGCTTCCTAATTGTTGTCAGTTCAAAGCAATGTTTATGTCAAAATATTTTGGGGTGACATATTCCTTCCAGAGACACTATTATTATTTCATTTTCAGATGAAAAAACTGAGGCACAAAGTATCTCTTTTTGAATGAACATGTAGCCTGAAACCCCTAAAATAGCTTTTTCTATTCTGTAATTCTTAAACTGGTTTCCGTTTACTGGAGTTTTTCACAAGCAGAAAGAAACAAGAGAAGTTTCTAGATCCTCTACACCTCCCTTACCTAAGTTCTAGTTTATAGAAGATCCTAAGAATACTTCTTTTAAACTGCTTATCCAAACTATAACACTACTCTGTGCATCATACCATCTTTTAATGTCCACACCCATTGTGTTAAAAAATCACCAAGTTTTTCTTAAAACATACAAAATGCAAAGACTAACAGAAGGTATCTGCCTTGAAAGTGATCCACAAGAAAAGAGCTGAAGGTAATGTGTTAGCAGGCAGGCAGGAATACCTGACACTCCTTGCTCCCAACACACACACACACACACACACACACACACACACACACACACACACAAGTGTAGGGAGAAAGATAGCAGGGAAGCTTCCTTGAGAGGTGATTCTCACACTGTATCTTGAAGGGGAACATGTAGTTCACCAGGCAGAAAAGCAAAAAACAATTTCCAGGACTAGCATGTAGAGAGGCACAGGCCTGACACAGTATACAAAGTGCAGGAGATGTGTATTGTTAGAAGATAGTTTTCTCCCCCAAAAGATAAAGTCATGATTTTCATAGAGATGTTAAAATGAAAGTGTGTTAATGACTTTCTATCATCAGGCAGATTTTATAATTACCAGTTGAAAAGACAAGTCTGAAGAACAGACACATTTATAGATCAGGAATTTTAAAGAGAATGTGCAAATTGAGGCAAAACTTGGTTCTTCCACTTGTGAGAGGAGAAGTCAACTGACAGAATTTGCATGTCTACAGACCATTCTTATGTATTGCTACTACTTATTTAAAACTTAGAGCTGTAAGATAGCTCCCATAGAATCAGAATCAGATAATGCAGAAGGGTGACTCCTTCACATAATTTTCCACCGAAGCTCAACTTTTCCCGACAGTGAGAGACAAAATTCGTTAAATATCTCGTGGGCACATCAAAGAGAGCCACAAATACCAAACTGAAGAGTTTGGACTTTTTTCTGCTAGTTGTAGTCTCTGAGTAAAGAAAATTCATGAGGAGCCAAGCTGAGAAATGCCAGCATCTCCTTTCATGGGAGGGGAGGGAAAAGACCGGCAGCAGGTAGAAGCTTCTTTGGAATAATACAAATATCACCAGCTAGACCCCAAGATCTGACTGTACTGCCCACCTGCTTGTACTCGCTGACCTTTGTCCCACATTTTTCCTTAAGCTCTTTTTTCCTGAATATACCTTAACTCAGGCAAATGAAAGTGAAATCTCCCTGGAGCAATAACGACTTGCCTCTGCCAACCCAGACAACCCACACTGGTTTGAACTTAACCCCAGACTCACGCTTGCACAGTTGGACCACGGAGTGGCCTGTGGAATGATTGATGACTACTTTTACCTCATTATAATACTAAAATCTCCAGCCAAGGAGGAGCCTGAGCCTCGTTTACATAATATACGTCATGTATAGGCATATTTTCTTAAGACACATGCAGGATCCTACGCCTGCCTCTACATATGATAACAAGGCTTCTCTATCTAAATATTCATCCTACCCCTAAATAAAAGGAACCCATTCACCCCTGCTAGGAAGTCACGGCTTTGGAAGTTATTACCCATGATCTCCTTATTTGCTGCAAATGAAGTTTCTCTGTGCCACAACTCAGTCTGGTGCAATTTCTGACTCACCAAGGAGCAAACTCAAGGTTGGTTCAATTACACAAGGACAGAAGCATGAATACAATTTAGGAGGCTGATGCAGTAGATCAGTCAAATTCTGGGAGCCAGAACCGAATAGTAAAGGGGAGAGTGGCTGACAAACACAGAAAGTAGAATCAAGCAGACGTAATCAATGTGGCTGAGAGGGATGATGTGGAAAGAAGCTGTCTCTCAAGGTTTCTGAATTTCTTAGACAAGTGAGTGGATGGTGGCACATCCACCAACACAGAAGGAGCAAGCTTGTAAGGGAAGATAAGCTCAGTGTTGCAACCGTACAAGAGCTTGAGGTGCCTACAGGATATGTGGGTAAATAAATCAAGAAGGCTGACAGAAAGGGACCCCACGTGGTTTGGGATGGTTAGAAGCCACTGGCCGGCAGTCGTCTCTGCCAGCCAGCCGCCAAGAGGAAGGGACAGCAGGTGAGACAAAGAGCCCTGAAAGTTTCCAGGAGGCTCTGGCCTAGAAAGGCGCCACGGGCCACGGTCGCAAGCAGTGAAGCCCGCAATCATGGCTTGCACCGGCTCGGGCCCTCCGCCCGTTGGGCCCCGCCCAGCCTGCCTAGGTCTGCAGCGCACAGACCCTACTTCCGCTTCCGGCCCCGAGCCAGACGGCAGGCGGCACGGAGCTGGCCCAAGGCTGGGGTCTTGGCAGCGGAAGCAGCTTTCGCGCGGCGGGTGGGCGCCTGTAAGCGGGTGCGGCCGGCCTTGGAGTGCATCGGAGGGCATCCGCGGGCAGGGTGGGCCCCCCGGGGCGGATGCGGCGGCCGCTGCCCTCAGGGCCCACGGCAGCCCACGGGCGTGAAGGCGACGCGCGAGGCCCGAGGAAGCGAGGCCGGCGGCCAGGGCCAGGCGAAGCGGGAGGCTGCGGCCCTGAGGTCTGGGAACGCGAGGAGAGCAGGCAAAAGAGGAGAATGGTGGCCCGGGCGTCTGGGAGAGAAGAGGTGGAAAGTGACAAGTCGGGTGAGGCGTCCGGGACTGGGAAGGCTGCTGTGAGGCAGCTGAGAGGAGGGTCTGGGGGCCAGGGGAGCCCTTCGGACCCCTCGGATCCTCAGGGATTAGAAGCAGTGAAGGAGGCGGAGCTCCCCTTGCATTTGGGAAGATAGCAAGAAAGCGCTCAGGGATTGCTCCCATTTTTGCATTTGCACCTCAGCCTGCCCCATCATTGTTTCACACTAGTGTTTAACTTGAGTTTGTGTGGGCTTTACCAATGCACGTGGTTGACCAGGAGAGGGGGAAGAACAGGAATTCTCTTAGAAGGTGTTTGCCCTGTTAGGAGCCCTTGGTCAGAATTACGGTAAGAGGAATTCCTACTAGTGATCCATTTTGGGTAGTGTGAAGTGATACTGATGCTAGAGGTTATTCAGCTGCCTTGAAATTTATGCAGATTTGTATGTAGTTCCTTAACAGAAATTAGGTCTTTCATTTAAAAGCATTTGTGTGTTCCCATACAGCTATTCAGGGAAATAAAAGTGGATGGCTTCACAATTTTTAAATTTTAAGTGGTATTGCTTTTTCCTCCTCAATATAAAATCTTTTCTGGTATGTTTTGTTGTTTTGATCAGCCAAGGAAAAAAGAAAAGTTACTGAAGCCTCAAGTGATGATCCACAGCCAGGGACTGACCTGGTAAGAAAGGAATCATTAACCAATTTGGAATCTTTCCAAACAGTGGATTGCAGTGAATTTCAAAGTATGGCTTTCTTGTGGTCTTTGGGTAAGGAAGGTTTGATAGAAGGTATTAAAAGAAGAATTCGAATTAAAAAACTTAAGGGCTTAGAAAGCCCTTAAAAAAGCCCTCTCAAAATAACTGAAAATAAGGCTACACAAAATATTAAGGTTGAATTCCAAGATGAACTGTACAAGAATACTCCAAAATATTCTTGTAACAGCTTGTCACCTGAGTAGAAAGTAATTCCATTTTAAAATTACATGATTGCAGTTGTTTCCCCCATTCCAAGGGTTGTAATGATGAAAATAGCCTTTCATATAAACGTGATGGTGGACGTATGCATGTACCAGAAAATTCCTGAAAGTTAAAGAAAGAAAACTTTAGGAGTCTTGCAGATAAGAGTGACACAAATAATGCTCCTCAGCTTTTACAAACTGAAGAAAACTTAATGGGAGTAAATAAGTTATTGCTTGAAAAAACTGATTTATACCAAAGTAAAAGTAATGGCTTGTTTTCCTGCCTTCAGAATGAAAACAATAAATACTCAATAGAGGAGAGCAATGTTGGGAGAAAACCCAGGAAAAGGATGAAGGTGTCTGAAAAAGGAGATGAAATGATTATTGAGATGAACTTCTCTAATATGTATAGCAAGTCTGAGTTGGTATTACAAGAAAACCAAACAGGTGCTGAGGATAAAGGAGCAGAGACTTTAGAGGCTAAAAAAAGTCCTTTAAAAGTTTTGAGAAACATAAACCACAATACACTCTCCCCAGTGGATCATTTATTAAGTCTTCCAGAAACAGCAGGGAAAAAAACAAGTCCTGGACATCATGTAAATGCTATGTTTCAGAAAACCCTTGAGCCACTTTTGGAAGAAGAAATAAAAAATGCTTCAGAGCACTTAGGATTTAAAAGCATGGAGCCAGAAGAGTATATTAAGTTGATGCAAAGCTCGATAGTGAAATTACCTAGTGATTGCTGTAATTTGGAAAAGAGATCTTCATGGGAAGACTTGAGAAATGAAGCTGAAGAATTGAAGTTAGGCTGTCACAGAGCAATACCGATGACTGGTAAAAGAACTTGGCCTTGTTATTCCTGTGCTAGAATATCTGCCCAGTGTTGGAAAAAGTCTTCCTTGCCAGATTCAAATAACTGTCTTCCTGGGTCTCGGGAAAGTTTTAAGCAAGATGATTTTCTTAAACACCAAACAAATCAAACTCACTTAACTGATTCTAAATTAGCATTACAAAGTACCATAACAGAAACAAACAGTGAATCTTCAAGTAAAGAAAAATTGGATTCTAATTTAAATTGTTTGTCTTCAGTCTCCACAATAGAACCTACTTTAATGATTATAAAGGAACCCATAATTGATGATAAAATGATACAGTCAGAGGAACCAAGCAGAAGTGGTTCAGAGGTAGTTTCTAATACTACTGAAGATACTCAGCTAACTAATGTGCCTCAAAACTTAACAGGAAATAAAAAAAAAGATAGAGGGAATTTAACAAAATTTAATTTGACAGTGGCTTCCCAGGATGTCCAGGAAGCAAATAACTCTATAGGCAAAACTATTCATCGAAAAGCATGCATTGCTAAGCAAACCCTTGTGGTTCCAGACTTGGTGAAAATACTGAACACAGGCCGGCTGACTAATTTTAAAATTCCATTACTTAAGAATAAAACAGAAAAAAGGAAAGAAATAAATGCAAGGTCATCAGAAAGAGAAGCATATAGTCCCTTAGAACTTCTTGACAATTTATCTGGAGCCGAGGTAAGACAAAATAGGAATAAAGAAAATATTTCTACAGTAACTTCAGGACCTCAGTCTTTGAGAATACAAAATAGTGTAACTCCAGTGCCAGCTAATTCTGACTCATGCAGCTGCAAGCATTCCTGTAGTATTTCTTCAGGTTTTTTAAAGCAAGATAATGGTAATAAACCATCCAACCACATCTCTGAACCAGGCAATATTATTTCAAACAAGGAAGCTGTTTCTCTCACAGTTGAAAGAAATACTTTTTCTTGTGATCTTGGGTGTATAGAGAAAAGTCCTGCTTTCTGCTCTAATGAACAAGAAACATTCAAACCAGTTTTCTCTGAAGTTAGTGGTAGAGAAATGACTAAGAACTTTTCAGAAATTAAAATGGGGTTTCCAGATATTCTTAAAGCATATGAAGATGATGTCCTCTTAATTGATGTCATTCAAGATGACCCAGACCTCTTTGGGGTCTCCAGTGAAGGGGAGCTCTCATTTACTTCAGAGTTCCCTATGATAAACCAGGAACCCAGTGTTGCTGAAGAGCACCAGTCAACAGACTCTAAGCACATGGTACTTCCAGAAAAAAAAGAACCAAGCGATGATTTGAGGTATGCATGTTCAAGTATGCTTTTGGTGCAGATTATTGTTGGGGTTTTCAAAAGCATTTTCTGCTCTTAAGTATCACTAATTTATTCAGTGATCACTGAAGCTCCCATTATTTTTTTAAACCCATTTATTTACTAAATGTAATACAGCACATTACTGCCAAGACCTGGACATGTCATTATGCTAAATTTAGTGAAAATGAAACAATTACACACATCTTAGAAATTATAATGGGGCAGATTAGCTGTTCAGAATTTAAAAAGATGGTTTGTAAAGTGGCTTTTAAAACTACTAACATTGCTTCTTTCAAAAGTGTATTTGTTTTCCTATTATTACAACAAATATACACTTTTTTTTAAAGATTTTATTTATTTATTTGACAAAGATCACAAGTAGGCAGAGAGGCAGGCAGAGAGAGAGAGAAGCAGAAGCAGGCTCCCTGCTGAGCAGAGAGCCCGATGTGGGGCTCGATCCCAGGACCCTGGGATCATGACCTGAGCTGAAGGCAGAGGTTTTAACCCACTGAGCCACCCAGGTGCCCCAGATGTACTTTTATTTCTGACAAGTTACTTATTAAGAAGCTTATATTTTAACCCATCTTCTGTGACTTCCTTCTTAGATAAAAAATTAATTTTTTAAGGAACGTAGAAGCCTTAGAAAGTTTATTTGATGTATTTAGGACTTGAGAGTAGAATCAAAAGTTAAACCAGTTTTCAGAGGAAAGTAGCATTTTCTCAGGGTTCTCCTCTTTAAGGTGGTGGTTCTAAATGATGATTTAGCCCCCAAAGAGGGCAAGTTTGCCTGAGGCAACTTAGAAATGGAACCAAGTGGTAACCTTTGTGCTCAGGAATTTGATCCATTCTGGTTGGTCCAAATTTTATATTATGTCACATTTTACTAAACTTTTATGATTCTTTAAACTCTGATTTATATGTTACAATACTTGAATAAAGGAATGTTTTGTGAACAGACTCAAAAGGAAACATGAAAACATTTTCTGCTAAGATTCACTGCTACATGACTTAAGTCTCTCTGGTATTTATAAATTTTATTTGGTTACTTTTGTGATATCATATTCTTCTTGATGTTCTTAGTGTTTTAAGAACTTGTTACTTATCACCAAATAGAATACTTTCTATCCGCTAAATGGAGGTCTAAGAGCTTTATTATTTATTTTTATTGATGTAATGAGAGGGTTGATAATCTGCCCATTTTGAAGATGGAAAAAGTAAAGATGACAAGTTGTCACTTGTCCAGGGTCACACTGCTACTAACATAATCTGGATTTAATTTAGGTCTGTCTTACTGTAGAATTAAGGGCTTAAGAAAAAAAAAATTAGTGGTCAAGAACTTGACCTTTGTACTCCTTATAATTTTTTAATCTCCTTGCCACCTAGCAGCTAAGAGACCTTTTAGGCAAATTATTTTACCATATCTGTAAAAAGGGAAGATACTTGCCTCACAGGTTAAATCAAAGAGTGGATTTTGGTTTTAGCATGGCACTGGGTGAGGAGTAAGGGTTCAATAGAAGGTAGTTTTTGAACGTGATTTTAACTCTTGTTATACCATGCTTCCTTTGAGGAATTCAAAGGGAAATTAGAACAAATCTTCTATTTAAGAGAAGACTTCTTGGTTAGCTAGTAGGATGTTGATAAAGACCTACCACCAAAGTTAGAAAGAGAAAACTGTGAATTGGGCAGGAAGTTTGCTGTTTTTTTGTTTGTTTGTTTGTTTTTAGTATAATGGCTCATTTTTGAAAAAGTGATACATGTTTGTTACAGTAAAAGTATAAAAGGGGGAATCCTAAAACTACCACCCCAAATAACAAATTAATTGCCAACAATTTGTATTTATTTAGGCATATAGGTAAATATAATTTTAGAAAAATTGTAGCATGCCATTTTTAGTAAAAAGGTTTACTTTTATTAACTCTTTTTTAAAAATCATTTTTAAAAATTTATTTTCAGCATAATAGTATTCATTGTTTTTGTACCACACCCAGTGCTCCATGCAATCCATGCCCTCTCTAATACCCACCACCTGGTTCCCCCAACCTCCCACCCCTGCACCTCTTCAAACCCTTCCGATTGTTTTTCAGAGTCCATAGTCTCTCATTGTTCACCTCCCCTTCCAATTTCCCCCAACTCCCTTCTCCTAACTCCCCATGTCCTCCATGCTATTTGTTATGTTCCACAAATAAGTGAAACCATATGATAATTGACTCTCTCTGCTTGACTTATTTCACTCAGCATAATCTCTTCCAGTCCCGTCCATGTTGCTACAAAAGTTGGGTATTCATCCTTTCTGATGGAGGCATAATACTCCATAGTGTATATGGACCACATCTTCCTTATCCATTCGTCCGTTGAAGGGCATCTTGGTTCTTTCCACAGTTTGTCAACCGTGGCCATTGCTGCTATAAACATTGGGGTACAGATGGCCCTTCTTTTCACTCCATCTGTATCTTTGGGGTAAATACCCAGTAGTGCAATTGCAGGGTCATAGGGAAGCTCTATTTTTAATTTCTTGAGGAATCTCCACACTGTTCTCCAAAGAGGCTGCACCAACTTGCATTCCCAGCAACAGTGGAAGAGGGTTCCCCTTTCTCCACATCCCCTCCAACACATGTTGTTTCCTGGCTTGCTAATTTTGGTCATTCTAACTGGTGTAAGGTGATATCTCAATGTGGTTTTAATTTGAATCTCCCTGATGGCTAGTGATGATGAACATTTTTTCATGTGTCTGATAACCATTTGTAGGTCTTCATTGGAGAAGTGTCTGTTCATATCTTCTGCCCATTTTTTGATATGATTATCTGTTTTGCGTGTGTTGAGTTTGAGGAGTTCTTTATAGATCCTGGATGTCAATCTTTTGTCTGTACTGTCATTTGCAAATATCTTCTCCCACTCCTTGGGTTGCCTCTTTGTTTTCTTGACTGTTTCCTTTGCTGTGCAGAAGCTTTTGATTTTGATGAAGTCCCAAAAGTTTATTTTGGCTTTTGTTTCCTTTGCCTTTGGAGACATATCTTGAAAGAAGTTGCTGTGGCTGATATCGAAGAGATTACTGCCTATGTTCTCCTCTGATGGATTCCTGTCTCACGTTGAGGTCTTTTATCCATTTTGAGTTTATCTTTGTGTACGGTGTAAGAGAATGGTTGAGTTTCATTCTTCTACATATAGCTGCCCAGTTTTCCCAGCACCATTTATTGAAGAGACTGTCTTTTTTCCACTGTATATTTTTCCCTGTTTTATCGAAGATTAACTGACCATAGAGTTGAGGGTCCGTATCTGGGCTCTCTACTCTGTTCCACTGGTGTTGTGGAAAAGTCTGAAGCCAAACTAATTCTCTGTCACTCCTTTAAATTGCTGCCACTGTAAAAAGCCAAAATGTACTGTTCTTCTGGTTTTGCCAACAACTTTTTTGTTTAAAAAAAAAAGTTTTATATTGTTAAGCCTTTTATCATTAACATTCTCTTCAATAATCTGAATTCCCAAAGGCTCTTACTCTTAGTTATGTATTTAAATTGATTTAGTTCCCCACCACCAATCCTTTTACTTTCCTCTAATATTGACTATTTAGTTAGCTATATTTTAAGGCTTTTTTTTTTTTTTTTTTTTTTCCGGGAAGAGTTCATGATGGCTCTGTTCTTTAAGATCTTGGATACATGGGAGTGTTGTCTAAGAGCAAATTGGGTATAAAATTTTCAATGTATGTTTTTACTTTTTACAAGTGTAGAAAGTTCTTAATGGTTCTAGAACTAAATGAAGCTTAAAATATAATTTCAAATTTCACTTCTTTCCCTTTTATGAACCAGTTGCTAGTTCATGTATTACTTTTTCCTCATGCTAAGACAGTAAGTTGTTGAATCCTGTTAGACTTGAGTTTGCATTTTATAGGAACAGAAATTAAAGGTGGGAGGGTTAGGCCCAAATACTGTTAGAAGCTCTGGACTTCCTCTTTTGTTAAAACAGGTAGAAAAACCCAAGTTAATTCAATTATTGGGTAAAGTGTTCTTAGGCATGTTATGGAGAATTTTTAAGATGTTTAAGTTATGTTAGAATGCTTATTCATTGTTGATCTCTGCAGTGGGTAAAGCCTATATTAAAATCCAGATTGTTAGAATTGTATTGGAACTAACACTTGAACTGATGAGCTTGGCAATGTATGATTTGTGAAATTGGTAAAATTTTTGAAGTTGCCTGTAAATACAGTTGGAGATCAGAGAATATAATAGTGCTGGATTTAGAATATAGGATTATCTTCAATCACAATTTCATTATATCCTAAAATTTCAGTTGAATGATATTATTCAGTGGATCATTGAGATTTTAAGAATCTGCCAAGTATTCAAGGGAATTATTATGTAGCCATGGAAGAAAAATCAGTGTGTCTGAAATAAAAATATGCAAACTAAAATACTAAGAATACTAGTAGTTTAGAAAAAAAGAGATGAAAATGCATCTTGGGAAAGTCAAAATTTCTATTGATTCTTGAGATTTGGATTGGTTTAGATTTAACAAAGGGGAAGAAGTTAAAAAGTTTGGTGGGGGAAGAAACATAATGAAAAGGTGGGCAGAAGATAATGGTAGATATGAATATGGTTGTGTAGGGCAGATTATGAAGTATTTCCTGATTCAGAGTTAGGAGCCATTTCTGTACCCATAGCACCTTTTGCTACCTTGGTTATGGCACTGATTTTATGATAGTATAATTTACATCTCTCTCATCTGTTAAATTCTTGGACTTCATGAGTGGAGGAAATGTCCATGTGTCATTTACCTTTGCAAGTTCAATCCATCATACTTTGAGGGAAGGGAGATAATTAAACTTTTAATTTCTTCTATAGTAGGCTATTCCTCAGGCATCTAGATTTGATTATATATAAGTGGAGACAGTGAATCCTTTCTTTCTAAAGCAAATAAATGTTGGTGAATAATGGGAAATAAGACAGGATGAGTAGGGTGATGGCAGATTAAGAAGGTTGGAAAGTTGGTCATCAGAATTTGAACTCCTCTGTACAGAACTGATGCTGGTGATCAGTGAGGATCAGTTACACCATCTTTGCAAATTGGATTTAAATCCATAAGGAACATTGTATGTTCTGGAGCTGATAATAATAAACACAAACTTATAGAAGGGAAAATGCCTGGTACCAAGGTCATTCAAATGACTCAAAGGGCAATCTTTCTCTCTCTTGTATATTTGGACTCTAGCCTTTCAGGATGCTTACCTTGCTCCATTCTCCCTTTCCACTGAGTATCTGAGACATTCTACAGTGCAAAATTTTACACTCAGTTGTATATATAGTGTCTACCCTATGATAGATACATCATTTATATTATTTTATTTAGTAAAATAATTGAGTTTGAAATGACCCTTTCTTTTTATTTTAACTTTTTTGAGTATATATATATATATACTTATAATATTATATTAGTTTCAGGTATATAGCATAGTAACTCAACATCTCTATACCCTATACTTTGCTTCCCACAAGTATAGCTACTATCTGTCACCATACAACACTATTAAAATATCATTGACTGTTTCTGGTTTCATGCCTTTTATTCCCATGACTTACTCATTCCATAATGAGAAACCTGTATCTCTTGCTCCCCTTTACCCACTTGTCCCGTTCCCCTACTCCCTGTCCTTCTGGCAACCATCAGGTTATTCTCTATCGGTCTGATTCTGCTTTTTGTTTATTCATTTGTTTATTAGATTCCACATATGAGTGAAATCGTATAGAATTTGTCTTTCTCAGTCTAACTGATGTCACATGATACCCATCCATGTTGTTGCAATAGCATAATCATCCTTTTTTAGTGCTGTGTAATATTTGTGTGTGTGTGTGTACACACCACATCTTCCTTATCCGTTCATCTATCAATGGATACTTAGGTTGCTTCCATATCTTGGCTAATTTAAATGCTGCAGTAAACAGAGTTGCATATATTAGTGTTTTCATTTTCTTTCAGTAGTAGCATTATTGGATCATATGGCAATTCTATTTTTAATTTTTTGAGGAACTTCCATACTGTTTTCCACAGAGGCTGTACTAATTTGCATTCTCACCAACAGTACATAAGGGTTCCTTTTTCTCCACATCCTCACTAATATTTGTTATTTCTTGTGCTTTTGATTTTAACCATTCTGACAGGTATAAAGTGATCTTTCATTGTGGTTTTGATTTGCATTTTTCTGATGGTTAGTGATACTGAGCATCTTTTCATGTGTCCATTGTCCATCTGTGTGTCTTCTTTGGAAAAATGTGTGTTCAGGTCCTCCAAAACTAGCTCCCTTTAAAATTGAATCTAAGTGTTTAACTCTGCAAAGGACATACAGCTGGTAAGTTAGTAAGGGCTG
Organism: Lutra lutra; assembly: GCF_902655055.1. Taxonomy (NCBI): domain Eukaryota; kingdom Metazoa; phylum Chordata; class Mammalia; order Carnivora; family Mustelidae; genus Lutra; species Lutra lutra. The sequence goes on from NC_062278.1 coordinate 161,582,116, forward strand.
AGATCTGAGCCCAGAGTAACCTGCTCTGAAGTTTGTCTCCCCGGCCCAGAACAATGCTGGGAGATTGGCATTTTGGTTATTTTTATGGCTTTAATTCAATTATTCTACAGATTGCCACAGAACATTAATTTACTTTTGACCTCTTTTTTGTCTTATCTCTTTCTCTTGAAAGTGTCATTCTTTTTTTTTTTAATTTTATTTTTTATAAACATATAATATATTTTTATCCCCAGGGGTACAGGTCTGTGAATCGCCAGGTTTACACACTTCCCAGCACTCACCATAGCACATACCCTCCCCAATGTCCATAATCCCACCCCCCCTCCCAAACCCCTCCCCCCATCAACCCTCAGTTTGTTTTGTGAGATTAAGAGTCACTTATGGTTTGTCTCCCTCCCAATCCCATCTTGTTTCATTTACTCTTCTCCTACCCCCTTAACCCCCCATGTTGCATTTCCTCTCCCTCATATCAGGGAGATCATATGATAGTTGTCTTTCTCCGATTGACTTATTTCGCTAAGCATGATACCCTCTAGTTCCATCCACGTCGTCGCAAATGGCAAGATTTCATTTCTTTTGATGGCTGCATAGTATTCCATTGTGTATATATACCACATCTTCTTTATCCATTCGTCTGTTGATGGACATCTAGGTTCTTTCCATAGTTTGGCTATTGTAGACATTGCTGCTATAAACATTCGGGTGCACGTGCCCCTTCGGATCACTACGTTTGTATCTTTAGGGTAAATACCCAGCAGTGCAATTGCTGGGTCATAGGGTAGTTCTATTTTCAACATTTTGAGGAACCTCCATGCTGTTTTCCAGAGTGGTTGCACCAGCTTGCATTCCCACCAACAGTGTAGGAGGCTTCCCCTTTCTCTGCATCCTCGCCAGCATCTGTCATTTCCTGACTTGTTAATTTTAGCCATTCTGACTGGTGTGAGGTGATATCTCATTGTGGTTTTGATTTGTATTTCCCTGATGCCGAGTGATGTGGAGCACTTTTTCATGTGTCTGTTGGCCATCTGGATGTCGTCTTTGCAGAAATGTCTGTTCATGTCCTCTGCCCATTTCTTGATTGGATTATTTGTTCTTTGGGTGTTGAGTTTGCTAAGTTCTTTATTGAAAGTGTCATTCTGACTTCACTTTTTTCTCTTGGACCACGTAAACCATTGTTTTTTGTCTTTGACAGGATATATGATATTGTACTTGGTGGAGTGATCATTTGTAGTATTAGGGGACCTAGCACTGTGGCATCGGGTTAGGCAACCTCTGGCCAATGAATTGGATAATATTTCTCTGCTTTTGGCCACTTGTTATTTGCAGAATAATTGCTCTAGTAAATTTGTGGCAGCCCTGTTCAGAGACAGAGTACGTGAATGTATAAATAAATGAGCATTGACCACAAGTCATCTAGTTAACTCTTAAAAAAGCAATAACATTCTGAATTTTTCTTGGGCAATATTTTTCAGACTTGTTCTGCTAGTAATTATTCTAGAGCAGTCCTGTTCCACCTTTTTGTCAATTAACCTTAGTAAAGATACATAACTGTATTATAATCCAGTATATATTTAAGAATATGTGAAACGATGGATTTATAAAAGCAATATTTTCTTTACTACAGGGGATATAGTATCATACTTTGTATTTTATTTTGTTTTATTAAAAAAAAAAAAGTCCTGGGTGGAACACATTAAACTTCATCATCCCCTCATAAAATGCTCTGGTTAGAGGATAAATCTAATGTAATCCATGTAGTTCTTCAGAAGCCTCTTTTACTACCCTCTCTTTTTTGCTCAGATCTTCTCTTTTGCATCTCTGTACTTCTGTAGCCTCACCCAAGTCTGTTTTTTTGTTTCCTTTCTTCCCCCTACCTTTCACTTTAAAAAAATTTTATTATAGTGAAATTCAGTTAATTAACATTAACATATTAGTTGCAGAGGTAGAGTTCAGTGACTCATCAGTTGTGTGTAACACCCAGTGCTCACTACATCAAATGCCCTCCTTAATGCACATAACTCAGTTACCCCATCTCCCCACCTACTTCCCCTCCAGCAACCTTCAGTTTATTTCCTATAATTAAGAGTCTCTTATGATTTATCTCCCTCTCTTATTATATCTTATTTTATTTTTCCTTCTCTTCATTTTTGAACCTTCCCACTCCGTCAAGGCAGAGCTATACCTTTCTATTCCACCAGTGCAAATCTGTAAAATAATTTGTGTGGATTATAATGTTGCTTTATTATTTTTTTAAAACTCCGATTGTCAAATTCAAAACAAAACTAAATTACTTCTAATAAGAGTGGCATGTGCAATTTTACCTTCCTTGTGAGTTATTCATAGTAAAAATTTCTCACACTTTTAAACTTTGCCATAAATAAAACTACTATTTTAATACAGTACTTTTAAATTAAAGCAGTACACTTGCTGTACCTTTTATGGCTTTGTTTTATTTCCAGGAATAACTATGTGTGTGGAGGTATACCTATTTAAGAATGTAACTTTCAGAATAATTAGCAACTGCAAAAACATCCCTCAATTCTTCTCTATTTGAGTCAATTGTATTCATGTTATTACTTTAATATCTCTCACAGTTTTTCCTTCTCTCAGTTCTCACTGCTGCTGTCTTATTCATCTTTCTTCTAGATTATTGTAATGAGCTCCTGGTTAATCTTCCTGAATTCTCTTAGTTTATCCTCCACATAGTGATATTCGGAAATAGAAATTGATCTGCCAGTGACTGCTACATTGCTTCAGTGGCTTTTAGCCACCTGAGAATAGAGTCTAAATTGCTTGGCATGTCTTTTTTAAGGCTCTTAGTGGATTTCATTCATTCTCTTTGACAATGGTTTTAGTGGGGAGAAAAGGGGAGTGAAAGGCTAATGAAAGATAAGCACAAGCTGCTCACTGTTTTCACAATATGTTATGTACCTGAATCCTTTTGCATGTTTTCTTTTCTTCTTTTTTAATTTTTTAAAAAGATTTTTATTTAGAGAGCATGAGCGGATGGGAGCGGGGTGAACCAGAGGAAGAAGGAGAAGCAGACTCCTCCTAACTGAGCAGGAAGTCAGATGTAGGACTCAGTTCCAGGCCTTTGTGATCATGACCTGAGCTGAAGGCAGATGCTTAACTGACTGAGACACCCAGGAGCCCCTGCATGTTTCATTACCTGGAAGTCCCTTTCTTTTTATTCAGTTATTCAAATCTCATCTGAGCTGTTATTCTAGGAATTTGTTCCAGTAGTTCTCTTGGTACATACCTCAGTATATTATGTCTCTTTGTATGTGAGCCTTTCTTATACTGAGATTTCCTAGATAGAAGAGAGGCATCTTCATTTGGGTCTCCTTAGTGTTGGGCCAGGAAGATGTTAGGTGCTAAGTATATGGAGAGCAAGTAGATACACATGGGCCCTGTCCTCACTGAGATTTTCATCAACCAGGAGAGGCAGATAATTAAGCAAGTACGATCAAATATGATAGTAGGAGTACAAGATGTTAAAGGCTTCCTGGTCAAAGTAACATTTAAGATGAACACTAAAGGATTAGCAGGAATTAGCCAATTGGTGAAGAAAAGTAATTAGAATTTTGTCATAGAAGAAATAGCCAATGTAAAGGCCCACAGGGAAAGGCATGTCATAACTGAGAAATAGAAATAACGTCCCTATGGCTTAGGGCTTGTATGGTAAGAAATAAAGCTACAAAATGTGCAAAAAGCTAAGTCATTAAGGGCCTTTCAAACAGGATGACCATATAATTTATCTTTTGAACTGAAAAACTTTTGGGAGTGAAATGAGGAATTTTTAATAAGATATGCCAGGACAACAAGCATAAATAGACCAGCCTAGATACACTAGAAGTCATTGTGAGTTTGAACTTTATCCCAGGAGCATATAGGGATTCACCAAAGGACTTTTATTTATTTATTTTAAAGATTTTATTTATTTATTTGACAGAGAGAGATCACAAGTAGGCAGAGAGGCAGGCAGAGGGAGAGGGGGAAGCAGGCTCCCCGCTGAGCAGAGAACCCGATGCGGGGCTCGATCCCAGGACCCTGAGATCATGACCTGAGCCAAAGGCAGAGGCTTAACCCACTGAGCCACCCAGGTGCCCCAAAGGACTTTTAAATAGACCAGATTTACATTTTAAAAATCATTGTAGCTCTGGTGTGGAGAATAAATTGGTAGGGAGCTATTGTAATAATTAGGCTAAAGGACAAAATGACTTCAAACAGAAATGGGAAAGTATTTGAGAGAGATTTAGGACATGAAGATTGATTAATCTGACAGATTAATCAGAGGTAAGAATTAAGAATGATACCTGGTTTCTCTCTTATTTCAAAGAAAGTCATAATTCTCTGATATGAAGGGGCAGGATTGGGGATGTGTTCTAGTCATGATGTGAAATTTAGACATGTTGAGTTGGAGAGACCATTGAAATACTAAAATGGAGCTATTTAGTAGACAGTCTAAAAGAGGGAAATAATTAAGGAAGGAGATTTGCATATTATGAGTCTCTTTGAATTTATTATCTTCTCATTCCTTAAAATATATTTTTCTGATTGTTTCTAGGGTTTTATGTCAGGGAACAAATACTTCATGTTTTCCAAAGACTTTATAAAGAATGATGTATATAAAATGTTTTCTTTGGTTTTTCTTTTTCATGGGTAGGAAGTAATCTTGAACCAATGAACAGTCATAGAGCAGTAGGATAGGGGTTTTTTTTTTTTTTTTTTTTAAATTTATTTGTCAGAGAGAGAGCAAGAGACCGAGCATAAGCAGGGAGAACAGCCGGCAGAGGCAGAAGCAGGCTCCCTACTGAGCAAGGAGCCCAATGTGGGACTTGATCCCAGGACCTTGGGATCCAAGACCTGAGCCAAAGGCAGCAGCTTAACCAACTGAGCCACCCAGGCGTCCCTGCATAGGTTTAATAAAACTAATTTATTAAATGAATAAAAATGGTGGGATTATGTGTTTTTACTGTATTTTATTCTGTTTCCTTTTACATATTTCTAATTTTTTTTTTTTAAGATTTTATTCATTTATTTGTCAGAGAGAGAGAGGGAGAGATCACAAGTAGGCAGAGAGGCAGGCAGAGACAGAGGGAGAAGCAGGCTCCCTGCTGAGCAAGGAGCCCGATATGGGACTCGATCCCAGGGTGCTGGGATCATGACCTGAGCCGAAGGCAGCTGCTTAACCAACTGAGCCACCCAGGCGTCCCTGCATAGGTTTAATAAAACTAATTTATTAAATGAATAAAAATGGTGGGATTATGTGTTTTTACTGTATTTTATTCTGTTTCCTTTTACATATTTCTAATTTTTAAAAAATGGAATTATGTTTGGCCATTTGTTTTTGAGTGGCTCCTATAGATGTAGTTTTCATTCGTTGAGTCTATGCTATTGGGTTTCTTTTTTTTTAATATTTTATTTATTTGTCAGGGGTAAAGAGAGAGAGAGCACGAACAGGCTGGCTGAGAGAGAAGCAGGCTCCCTGCTGAGCAAGGAGCCCAATGCAGACCTTGATCTCAGGATCCTGGGATCATGACCTGAGCTGAAGGGTCGCTTAACCAACTGAACCATCCAAGCATCCCTATGCTATTGACTTTAAAAACATTTTATCTCATTTAATCCTCATAATAACTTCATGGATAGTTGAAAATTCCCATTTTACAGATATGGTTAGACTCAAAGAAATTACATAATGTTGCCATAGTTCACATAGTTAAGTGGCAGAATGATATTGGAAGCCAGGTTGGTTAAACTCTGATCTCCATACCCTTGACCTTTAGACCACATGTTGTCTTCAGAGACTACCAAAAAAAAAAAAAAGAGTCAAACTGCTCTCAAATTATATTTCTTGTACATTGTCAGTTTTATATATATATATATTATATATATATATATATATATGCACACACACACACATACTTCAGAATAGAAGTTAAGCATTGGCTTATATTGGTATAATACTTTAAAATTGTTTTGAATGCTTGATATATGTCATCAGGTTCTCTCTGAGTAACAGTTTGAATGGCAGCACTCCCTGACAGTTGTAGCATATGTGTGTGTTTAAAGACCCGAATGAGGAATCTACTTGGGTATGCTGGGTTCTGAGCTCCAGTGTAATACTCTGTCCTTGGAGGACTTGAGCTGATATTCATCAGCTACTAAAGCTGGTAGTATATAATGTTTAGAGAAGTAGATAATTCTGTGTAGAATCCACTATAATGTTTAAGCTCTGTTTACTTTATAATAGAAGACTTCCTATACTGGATCCTGGATTGATGAAGTCAGAGATCTGTGCTTCCTTATCAGCAGGTAAAATTTGACATTTTCAAAATACACAGTTTTGAAGTATCTTTTTATATCTCTATTCGGGCCTACTCAAAGTTAATTCATTACATAGGAAGCTCTTCATTTTAGGGTCTTAACTATATGTTTTATGGTTTGGCAGTTTTCCTCAGTTTTAGTTGCTTGATTGGCAGGTAAGATTTTGAGAAATTTTCCATTTGTTAGTTAGTAAGTAACTTTTTAGGCATTATCTACAAAAGATAGATCATTGACTTTAGAAATTTCTGTGGCCTTTTTTTGAAATGGAAATATATGTTTAGCTTTATCACATTTTAAATCTGAATTCTTACTAGAATTTTTTATAATTAATAGTCATAAGTTTAAATACCTGGATCCTTACTTCATAGGCAATATTTTGAAAGTTAATTATATTTTAATTTTCAAGTTTTAAAAATATATTGAATGTAGCTGGACATAGGAAACATCCTTACATTTGTCTTGATATATGTCAGTTTTGTTTTACTGCCAATTCTTTTTATATCATATAATGGAGTTATTTTGAAAGAGAGGGAGGAATAATTGTATAGTTTGCTGAAACTAAAACGTTTGTCACATTGGATTTTAAAAGAGTCTCAATTCTAACTCATTTTCAGAACAATCTTTCAGTGAGTTAGTTATTTTGCTGTATAAAGTTTCTACAGTTGAATATTATTTCTTTTCAGCAAATGAAATTAAACATGATTCCAAAGGTGGAAACATTTCCTTAGAGGAAGTTACTAATGAGACCTGTGAAAGTGAAAAGCTGGGAGACTTCATTGAACACGTAAAAAGTTCAGACTTGGATGAAAAGGTACTAGGGAATTTATGTTTTGTTTTTTCCTGGTCTAAATCATGGTAATGCAGAAATTCATCTTAACAGTGCTGTCAGTAGTTCAGACTTGGATGAAAAAGCGTTGTGGAGAATCTTATTTTCTTTTCTTTTTTCTTTAAATTCAATTAGCCTGCATATAGTACATTATTAGTTTCAGATGTGTTCAGTATTTCATCAGTTGTGTATAACACCCAGTGCTCATCACATCATGTGCCCTTTTTTTTTTAAAGGTTCATTTTTTTTTTAAGATTTTATTTATTTATTTGACCGAGAGAGATCACAAGTAGGCAGAGAGGCAGGCAGAGAGAGAGGAAGGGAAGCAGGCTCCCCACTGAGCAGAGAGCCTGATGCAGGGCTCGATCCCAAGACTCTGGGATCATGACCTGAGCCGAAGGCAGAGGCTTTAACCCACTGAGCCACCCAGGTGCCCCTCATGTGCCCTCTTTAATGCCCATGACCAATGACCCCATTCCACCACCCTACCTCCCCTCCAGCAACCCTCAATTTCTTTCCTATAGTTAAGAGTCTCATGGTTTTTTTCCTCTCTGATGACTTCCCATTCTGTTTTCCCTCCTTTCCTCTGTGGTCCTCTGTACTGTTTCTTATATTCCACCTATGAGTAAAACCATATGATAATTGTCTTTCTCTGATTAACTTATTTCACTTAGCATAATACCCTCCAATTCCATCTACACTGGACCGAATGATAAGTATTCATCCTTTCTGATGGTTCAGTAGTAGTCTACTGTATATATGAACTACATCTTTATCCATTCATCTGTCAATGGACATCTAGGCTCTTTTCCACAGATTGGCTATTGTAGGCATTGCTGCTATAACCATTGGTGTTCACCCTTTGGATCACTACATTTGTATCTTTGAAGTAAATACCTAGTAGTGCAATTGTTGGGTCATAGGGTAGCTCTATTTTTAACTTCTTAAGGAACCTCCATGCTGTTTTCCAAAGTGGCTGTACCAGCTTGCATTCTTACCAACAGTGTAAGAGTGTTCCCCTTTCGCCACATCCTCACCACAGCTGTTTCCTGAGTTGTTAATTTTAGCCATTCCTGATTGGTGTGAGATGGTATCTCATTGTGGTTTTGATTTGTATTTTGCTGATGCCAAGTGATGTGGAGCATTTGTTCGTGTATCTCTTAGCCATATGTCTGTCTTCTTTGGAGGAATGTTTGTTCATGATTTCTGCCCATTTCTTGATTGGATTGTTTTTTTAGGTGTTGAGTTTGTTAAGTTCTTTAGAGATCTTGGGTACTAGCCCTTTATCTGATACGTCATTTGTAAATATCTTCTCCCATTTTGTAGATTGCCTTTTAGGTTTGTTTCCTTTGCTGTGCAGCAGCTTTTTATCTTGAAGTCCCAAAAGTTTGTTTGCTTTTGTTTCCCTTGCCTTTGGAGACGTGACCAGACAGATGTTGCTGCAGACGAGGTCAAAGAAGCTGCTGCCTATGTTCTCCTCTAGGATTTTGATGGATTTCTGTCTCATATTGAGGTCTTTCATCCATTCTGAGTTTATCTTTGGGTATGTTGTAAGAGAATGGTCCAGTTTCATTCTGCATGTGGCTGTCCATTTTCCCAGCACCATTTATTGAAGAGATTGTCTTTTTTTCCATTGGATAGTCTTTCCTGCTTTGTGGAAGATTAGTTGACCATAGGGTCCATTTTTGGGGTCTCTGTTCTGTTCCACTGATCTATGTGTCTGTTTTTGTGCCAGTACCATACTGTCTTGACAATTACAGCTTTGTAATAGAGCTTGAAGTCAGGTATTGTGATGCCACTAGTTTTGGTTTTCTTTTTCAGCATTCCCCTAGCTATTCAGGGTCTTTTCTGGTTTCATACAAATTTTAGGATTATTTGGTCCAGCTCTGTGAAAAATGTTAATGGTATTCTGATAGGGTTTGCATTACTGCATATGACCTACATATAGATTGCTCTGGGTAGCGTAGACATTTTAATGAAATTTGTTCTTCCAATCCGTGAGCATGGAATGTTTTTCCATTTGTTTGGTCTTCCTCAATTTCTTTCATAAGCGTTCTGTAGTTTCCTGAGTACAGGTCCTTTACCTCTTTGGCTGGTTTTATTTCTAGGTATCTATGGTTTTTGGTGCTATTGTAAATGGATTCTATTCCTTAATTTCTCTTCCTTCAGTCTCATTGTTAGTGTATAGAAATGCAACTAATTTCTGTGCATTGATTTTGTATCCTGCCATGTTGCTGAATTGCTGTATGAGTTCTGTCACTTTTGGGGTAGTCTCTTGGGTTTTCCACATAAAATAATCATGTCATTTGCGAAGAGTGAGAGTTTGACTTCTTTGCCAACTTGAATGCCTTTTATTTCTTTTTGTTGTCTGATTGCTGAGGCTAGGACTCCTAGTACTATGTTGAACAGAGTGGTTAGAGTGGGCATCCAGTTGTGTTCTTGATCTTTGGGGAGATGCTCTCAGTTTTTCCCCATTGAGAATGATATTCGCTGTGGGCTTTTCATAAATAGTTTTTATGATATTGAGGTAAGTTCCCTCTATCTGTACACTGTGAAGAGTTTTAATCAAGAAAGGATGCTATATTTTGTCAAATGCTTTTTCTGCATCATTTGAGAGGGTCATATGGTTCTTGTCCTTTCTTTTTATTAATGTGGCATACCACATCGATTGATTTGTGAGTGTTAAACCATCCTTGCTGCCCAGGAATAAGTACACTTGATCATGGTGAATAATCCTTTTAATGTCCTGTTGGATCGTATTGGCCAGTATCTTGGTGAGGATTTTGGCACCCATATTCATCAGGGATATTGATCTGTAATTCTCTTTGGTGGGGGCTTTGGCTGGTTTGGGGGTCAAGGTAATGCTGTCTCCATAGAACGAGTTTGGAAGGTTTCCTTCCATTTCTGTATTTTGAAGCTGTGGAGATTCTTTCACATTTTCTTATTTCTTGTTCTGAATAGTTGTAATACAGATTCATCATAACAGTATGGTCAGGTGATAAGTGTAACTTTTTGAGTAAAAGAATTGCATCATTCTGCCCGTAGGATATATTGTTTGATGCTTTGTATAAGCACACTATTAACAGGTTTCCTTTGTCTGGGAAAGTGGGGTGTTTAATTGTGTATTTAGCCTTTTCTTTTTTAGTATGCTTAAGTTGATCTCAAACCTACATAAATCTAACTTGTTACATATTTTCCTGCCTCATTAAACACAGAGTACTGAATATCATTTGATCTTGAAATTGAAGAATATCATAGTATCCGAGGGCTATGAATGCATGCAGCAGTTATTTAACCACAGATATAGAAGGCATAGGAGTTGGAGCTAAACCTAACTTGATGGTGGAACATACCACTAGCATATGATACAGGGAAAAATTCAGATACCAAATTTATTCTTGTTTTCTGCCAGAAAATGTGTGTGATTGTCTTAACCTTTTGCATAATTTAATTTACTCCTAGGCAACTATTTCATATTTTCTTTTTTCTCATTATTCCTTCTTTTTTTTTTTTTTTTTTAAAGATTTTTATTTATTTACCCGACAGACAGAAATTACAAGTAGGCAGAGAGGCAGGCAGAGAGAGAGGAGGAAGCAGGCTCCCCACTGAGCAGAGGGCCTGATGCGGGGCTCGATCCCAGGACCCTGGGACCATGACCTGAGCCGAAGGCAGAGGCTTAACCCACTGAGCCACCCAGGCACCCCTCATTATTCCTTCTTATTCATCCTCACAGCTGACAATCTATTTTTCTACTTCACCAAAAAAATTGAAGTAACTGGAAAGGAACTTCCTACTTCCCTGCCAGTATATTAGCCAACCTAACCTGCATCTACTCCCCAAATTCCAGCTTCTCCTCAGTTACAGTAGATGATCTAGCCAAGGTTATTCCTTCCACCTGTGTGCCAAAGTCCATCTCTTTCCTCTCTTAAAATACTACTCCAGTAGTTCTTCTTTTATTATTGGCTTATTTTCATCAATATATAAACATGTGGTTCTCCCATCTTCAAACAAAACAAAACCAAACAAAACAAAATGGTTTCATAGTCCCATGTATCTTTTCAGCTGTCATCCTATTTCTCAAATGCTTATCTTTACCCACCATCTCTAGTTTCTGTCCTCTGGTTCTCTTGAACTCATTCCAAAGATACTTCCCTTCACTGCAACCAAAACTATCCTTAAACTCTCCAGTGACCTCCTTATTGCTGGGTCTAATGAACATTATCTTAGTCTCAATGTTACTTAACCTATCATCATTATTTGTCACAGTCGATCACACTTTCTTTGAAACCCTGACTTTCAGGATAAACATACATGCCTGGTTTGTTTTCTCCTTTTCTGTCTGCAACTTCCCAGTGATTTTGCTGATCTCTTTTGATATCCCTGACCTCTACATATTGTAGTGGCCCAGAGCCTAGACCATGATGTGTTCTTTCTTATCTAGATTAGCTCATTAGATGGTCCCATCCAGCCTCATTGCATTAAATGCCATCATTGTGATAAGATGCTCAAATTTATAACTGCAGCCTGAACTACTTCTCTGAACAGACCTTTATGTCTAGTTGCCTACTGGACTTGTCCATTTTGATGTCCAGTTAGGCATCTCAAGCTTAACATGTTCAGTCTGAATTCCTGAAACATCTATATACAGCCTACCAGATACTCATTTCAGATGTAACTGCACATAAAGACTGAAAGCAAAGAGATGGAAAAAGATGTTCCATGCAAATGGAAACAAAAAGCTAGTGTAGCTATACATATATCAAACAAAACAGACTTTAAAACAGAATAATTAAAGACAAAGAGAGGCAATATATAATGATAATCAATCCAGCAAGAAAATATAACATGTGTAAATGTATAAGCACCTAAAATAGGAGCACTGGAAGATGTAAAATCTTGATGTAAAATCATCAAGATTGGAAATCAGTAAGGAAACATATTAAGTGACATATTTAAGACCAGATGAACTTAATACATATATATGGAACATTCCATCTAAATGCATCAGAATATACATTCTTCTCAAGTGCACACAGAACATTCTTTAGGATAGGTAATGTGTTAGGTCACAAAGCAAGTCTCAATAAAAGCATGAAAATTTAAATCATATCAAGCATCCCTTCCTAACACAATTGTATGAAACTAGAATTAAATTATAAGAATAAAATCAGAAAAATGACAAATAATCTGAAGATTTAACAACATGCTATTAACAATTGAAGGGTCATAGGAGAAATCAAGAGAGAACTCCAGACGGTAACTGGACACAATGAAAACAGAAATAGGGCATACAAAAATCTATGGGATGCTGCAAAAAAAAAACGATCTTTTTTATTTGACAGAGAAAGACACAGCAAGCGCAGCAACACAAACAGGGGGAATGGGAGAGGGAGAAGCAGGCTCCCCACTGAGCAGGGAGCCCGACGCAGGGCTCAATCCCAGGACTCTGGGATCATGACCTGAGCCAAAGGCAGACGCTTAATGACTGAGCCACCCAGGAACCCCAGCAAAAGCAGTTCTAGAGGAAATTTCATTGCATACAGATCTACCTCCAGAAACAAGAGAGATGTCCAACAATTTATCTATATACCTAACAGAACTAGAGAAAGAATAAACAAAGCCAAAAGTTAATAGAAAGAAGGAAATAGTAAAGATCAGAATGGAAATAAATGAAATAGAGAATAAAAAGACAATAGAAAAGACCAATGAAACCTAAGAGCTCTTTCTTTGAAAAGAGAAAATTCACATACTTTTGGCTGGACTAACCAAAAAAAAAAAAAAAAAAGCTTAAATATATAAAATTAGAAATGAAAGAGGAGAAGGAGTTATAACTAATAACACAGAAGTACTGTGAACAATTAATTGTAGGACAACAAATTGGGCAACTGTGAAGAAATAGATAAATTCCTAGAAACTTAAAATCTTCCAAGAGTGAATTATGAAGAAATAGAAATTCTGATTGCAACAATTCCCAGTAAGGAGATTGAATCAGCAGTCAAAAACCTCCCAACAAATAAAAGCAGGACCAGACAGCTTCACTGGTGAACTCTGCTATACAGTCAAAGAAAATTTAATACCTACTTTTCTCAGATTTTTCCCAAAAATTGAAGAGGAGGGAACATTTCCAAACTCATTTTACAAGGTCAGCATTATCCTGATACCAAAATCAGACATGGATACCACAGGAAAAGAAAATTTTACAGGCTAAAATCCCTAATGATAACAGATGTAGAAACCTTCAACAAAACATTAGCAAAGTGAATTCAATAATACATTTAAAGAATCTTATACCATGATCTAGTGGGATATATTCCACAAATGCAAGGATGATTCTACATCCACTTACCAATCAGTGTGATATGCCACATTAACAAAATGAGAGATAAGAACATATGATCATCTCAATAGATGCAGAAAAGCATTTGACAAAATTCAACATTTATAGTAATAATTCTCAACAAAGTGAGTATATAGAGAGAAAGTACCTCCACATAATCAAGACCATCTATGACCGACCCACAGTTAATGTCCTGTGCAACAGTGAAAGGTCAGAAGCTTTCCTCTGAGATCAGGAACAAGATAAGGAATCCTACTGTTCCCTTTTTTCAACATAGTATTGGAAGTCCTAATAAGGACAGTTAGACAAGAAAAAGAAATAAAAGATACCAAAATTGGAAAAGAAGACATAAAACTGTCACTATTTTCCAATGTCATGATATTATTTATAGAAAACCTTCTAGACACCACCAAAAAAACTGTTAGAACTAATGAATTGGATTCAGTAAAGTTTCAGTATATAAAATTAATATACAAAATCTATTGTGTTTTTATATAGTAATAAGGAGCTATCAGAAAGAAAAATTTAAAAAATCCTATTTATAATCACATCAAAGAGAGTAAAATGCCTATGAATAAATTTAATGAAAGAGGTGAAAGACCTGTAGATTGAAAACTGTAATACACTGATGAATGAATTTGAAGACATAGACAAAGGGAAATATATTCCATGCTCATGGATTGGAAGAATTAATATCATTAAAATGACCATACTACCCAAAGCAATGTACATATTCAGTACAATTTCTATCAAAATTCCAGTGACATTTTTCACGGAACTAGAGCAAATAATTATAAAATTTATATGGAACCACAAAAGACCTTGAATAATGAAAGCAGTTGGTTATTCAAAGAACAAGGCCTGAGGTATCACACTCCTGATTTCAAACTATGCTATAAAACTATAGTAATCAAAACAGTATGGTATTGGCATGAAAACAGACACATGGATCAATGGAACAGACTAGAGAGCTCAGAAGTAAACACATACATATATGGTCAATTAATTTATGATAAAGAAGGCAAGAACATAACAATGGGGAAAGGACAGTATCTTCAATAAGTGATGTTGGAAAAACTGGACAGCTACATGTAAAAGAATGAAAATAGATCAATATTTTATACCATATACAAAAATTACCTCAAAGTGGATTAGTGACTTGAATGTAAGACCTGAAACCATAAAGCCTAGAAGAAAACATAGGCAGTAATCTCCTTGACATAAATCATAGCAGAGTTTTTTTTGCATCTGATTCCCAAGGCAAGGGAAACAAAGCAAAACTAAGCAAATGGGACTACATGAAACAAAAAAGCTTCTACACAGAGGAGGACACTATCAACAAAATGCAAAGGCAACTTAATGAGAGAAGACATTTTTATGTCCTATATCTCCTAAGGGGTTAATGTCCAAAATTCATGAAGAACTCTTAACAACTCAGAAAACCATAATCTAATTAAAAAATGGGCAGAGGACCTAAATTGTGTTTTCCCAAAGAAGAGGTACAGTTGGCCAACAGATACATGAAAAGATGCTCAAAGTCACTCATCATCAGGGAAATGTAAATCAAAACCACAGTGAGATACCACCTTACACCTGTCTGAATGACTGTTATCCAAAGGACAAGAAATAACAAATGTTAAGGATGTGGAGAAAAAGGAACTTTTGTGTACTGTTGGTAGGTATGTAACCTGGTATAACTACTATGGAAAAAAAGTTTGGCAGTTCCTCAAAATACTAAAAATAGAACTACCATACAGTCTAGCAATTCCACTACTGGGTATCCAAAGAAATAAAAAAATATTAATTCAAAAAGATAAATGCATGCATGTGTTCACTGCAGTATTATTTATCAGTATTACACTAAGTTAAGCTAGAGGAAAACAAATACTGCATGATCTTTTTAAGTGGAATCAAAACCCAGACTCAAAGATATAAAGAACAGATTGGTGGTTGCCAGAGAGAAGGGGGGTTGTGATGGGGAAAAATGGGTGAAGGGGATCAAAAAACACAAACTTCCAGTTATAAATAAATATATGGCATAAGGAATATAGTTAACAATACTATATTCACTTTGTGACAGTTGGTAATTAAACCTGTTGTGATCATTTTGTAATGTATACAAATATCAAAGCACTATGATGTATACCTGAAACTAAGGTAATACTTCTATGTCAGTTATATCTCAATAAAAAAAATTAAATAATTTGTAAACATTTTTTAAAAACTGAACTCCTATTATATATCCCCTCTTCTACCAAAGACCAGTTTTTCCAATAATCTCTTTTTCTGTTAATGGCAGCTCCATCCTTTTATAATTACTCAGACTCCAAACCTTGGATTTCCTAACTTTTTCTCTCAGTCCATATGCAGTCTGTAAGGAAAGCCTGCAGGTTTTACCTCAGATAATGTCTAGAAACTGTCCACTTTTCATCATCCTCCACCAACACCACATAGCCCCAAGCTAATGTAATCTCTTAACTGAATTACTACAGTCACCTTTTAACAGATGTGCTTCTAATTTTGCCCTCTTGTAGTTTATTCTCAATATAGCATAAGTTAGATCATGTCATTCTTCTGCTTCCAATTCTCCATTCGTTTCTAATGACATTTGGATTCAAAGCCAGAGCCCTTAATATCACCTGCAGTGCCCATATCTTTTCCTTATACCCCTTGTTTTCTCTCTGATGTCTTGTACTCCTGCTGTATTCATTTCACTCTGACCATACTAGCCTCCTTGCTGTTCTTGGAACATACCAGGCTTTCTCCCACTTCAGGGCCTTTACCCATGCCATTTTATCTGCGTGTAATGTTTCCTAAACATAGGAGTATAGCTGGTTCTTTTACTTCCTTCACATCTTTATTCAGATTTCGTGTTCTCAGAGATAACTAACTTGGCCATCCAATGTAAAACTTCAGTGTTCTTCTTTCTCCCAGCATTTCATATTCCCTTTTCTTATATTCATTTTGACTTAACATTGTATATATTCTCCTCCTGCTAGAGTGAAACTCCATGAAAGCAAGGATTTTTGCCCATTTTGCTTACTACTTCATCTCTAGCACCTAGAGCAGTAACTGATACAGGGTAATATTACAAATAATTGTTGAATGCATATGGAATGTGAACTCCAATTGAAAATAGTCTTTAAGTGCTTAAGTATCCCGTAACATAAATAATCTCACCAAGTACTTGTTTAATGGTTTGATGATAACAGCCAGTATGTACTAAGCCTTTATTATATGCCAGCCAGCCACTGTTAAACACCTACCAGTGGTTATCACATTTTATTCACATAATATAATGAGGTGCTGTTCAAGAGTTCCCAGGACCACCCTCAGATTTAGTGATTTTCTAGAATTATAGAGAGGTCAGCAAAGCTGTTATACTCAAAATTGCACTTTATTACAGTGAGGGATGCATGTTAAAATCCACAGTCACATAGGGCAGAGTCCACAAGAAACCAGGCACAAGTTTCCAGTTGTCTTCTCCTAGTAGAGCCATATGGATGCTGCTTGCTTCTCCCAGCAATGATGCGTGACAACACAGAGTATTGCTAGCTAAGGGAACTTACTTGAGCCCTGGTTAGGGTTTTTATTGGGGTCAGTCATGTTGGTATGGCTGGCGGCTGCCTGCATGGCTGACCTTAGTCAGTCTCTCCAGACTCTCCAAAGGTCAAGCTGAAGTCATATAACCCAAGGTCCCCACCATAAATCACATTGTTTGTTTAGGCTATCTGGAGTGGCCCAAGGCCCCTACGGTGAATTACATTGTTAGTATAGACTATCTGGTCCCAGACCCGCAGTTAAACAAAGACACATTCATCAGGCAGCATATTCCGAGGGCTTAAATGTTACCTCTGAGGAGTAGATCAAAGACCAAACCTTCAGTATACATAATGTAGACAACTCTGGCTTGCTGAGTTAGTTCTTTACTGGACATGGGGCATGTACTATTACTTTCTTTTATAGATAAAGAAAGAGATTTTAGAGGCAGTGCCTTCTCCATGGTCCCACAGCAGAGTTCCTTGACTTTATAGCAAGAGTCAGCAAAGTTTTCTTTTAGTGGGCTAAATAAATAGTAAATACCTGTAAGATTTTGTGGGTCATTTAGATGCATGTAGCAACTATTCATATATATAAACAAGTAGTGGTTGCTATGTTCAAGTAAATCTTTCCTTACAAAAAAAGGCAGCCTGCAGGCTGTAGCTTGCCAACCCTTGCTCTGAAGTATTAAAAACAAAAACAAAACCAAACACAGTTTGTACTCTATTCTACTTAAAGCTGAGGAAAAGACTTAATCCATTTACTCCTGCAAGGATGGATTTTAGGAGATGTTTGCTAGAATTCACTGAATTTTTAGCACTGTAAATACTTTAAAGATGTAGACAAATTTTGGCATAACTTTAAAAAATCTACAAAATTGTTTAGTTGCTTCCTAGTACAGTAAGATTTCTTGGTTTTGCTTTTAATTTTATTTATTATTTTATTTGTTTATATTAATTATTTTTATTAACATATAATGTATTATTTGCCCCAGGGGTACAGGTCTGTGAATCTTCAGGCTGTCATACTTCACAGCACTCACCATATCACATACCCTCCCCAATGTCCATAACCCAACCACCCTGTCCACACCCTGCCTCTCCCCAGCAACCCTCAGTTTGTTTTGTGAGATTAAGAGTCTCTTATGGTTTGTCTCCCTCCCGATCCCATCCTGTTTCATTTTTTTCCTTCTCTACACCTCCAAACCCTCTGCTCTGCCTCTCAACTTCCTCATATCAGGGCAATCATATGAAAATTGTCTTTCTCTGATTGATTTATTTGCTCAGCATAATACCCTCTAGTTCCATCCACGTCATTGCAAATGGCAAGATTTCATTTCTTTTGGTGGCTGCATAGTATTCCATTGTGAATATATATACCACATCTTCTTTATTCATTCATCTGTTGATGAACATCTAGGTTCTTTCCATAGTTTGGCTATTGTGGACATTGCTGCTATAAACATTTGGGTGCACGTGCCCCTTCGGATCACTACATTTGTATCTTTAGGGCAAATACCCAGTAGCGCAATCTCTGGGCCATAGGGTAGTTCTATTTTCAACTTTTTGAGGAACCTCCATGCTGTTATCCAGAGTGGCTGCACCAGCTTGCATTCCCACCAACAGTGTAGGAGGGTTCCCCTTTCTCCACATCCTCTCCAACATCTGATGTTTCCTGACTTGTTAATTTTAGGCATTCTGACTGGTATGAGGTGGTATCTCACTGTGGTTTTGATTTGTATTTCCCTGATGCCGAGTGATGTTGAGCACTTTTTCATGTGTCTATTGGCCATCTGGATGTCTTTGCAGAAATGTCTGTTCATGTCCTCTGCCCATTTCTTGATTGGATTATTTGTTCTTTGGGTGTTGAGTTTGATAAATTCTTTATAGATTATGGATACTAGCCTTTTATCTGATAAGTCATTTGCAAGTATCTTCTCCCATTCTGTCAGTTGTCTTTTGGTTTCCTTTGCTGTGCAAAAGCTTTTTTTTTTTCTTTTTTTGTGCAAAAGCTTTTGATCTCGATGAAGTCCCAATAGTTCATTTGTTGCCCTTACTTCCCTTGCCTTTGGCAATGTATCTATTCTTTTGTGTGGTGATCTATTTTCGTGTGTGGTGTAAGGAAATGGTCCAGTTTCATTTTTCTGCATGTGTCTGTCCAGTTTTCCCAACACCATTTATTGAAGAAATTGTCTTTTTCCCATCGGACATTCTTTCCTGCTTTGTCAAAGATTAGTGGACATAGAGTTGAAGGTCTATTTCTGGGCTCTCTATTCTGTTCCATTGATCTATGTGTTTGTTTTTGTGCCAGTACCATACTGTCTTGACGATTACAGGTTTGTAATAGAGCTTGAAGTCTGAAATTGTGATTCTACCAACTTTGGCTTTCTTTTTCAACATTCCTCTGGCTATTCGGGGTCTTTTCTGGTTCCATATACATTTTAAGATTATTTGTTCATTTCTTTGAAAAACTGATGGTATTTTTCTTGGTTTTGTTTAAGATAAGGGGGTGATACATTTTTCTAATACCATGGTAAACCTTAATGTACCAAACTCTTTAGAAAATCCATGACCAGACAATAATATTTGTCTTTAAGATATCTGGCTGCCAAGTTTGGGACTTAAACTTTATCCATCTCTCTCACCTTACATTTTAAGAGTTTGAGGGGATAAATATGTTAACTTTAGGACATATATATGACCTACCACTTTTCTACATTCATGTACAGTTCTCTGTGAATTTTTAGAAATGTTCCTTATTGATATTTTATATATATATTAATTTATATAATAATTATGTGATATATATATATATATATATATATATATATATATATATTCTGTTTTTTTTTCCAGAAACCTTGTTTTTATTTTGTCTTGTATATCAGTTATACTCAGAATCCATATGTAACAATTGTTAGGTTTACCATGGTTGTAGTATTTGGTTAATGAATCTAGTTTTGAACCCTAGGTAGTTTAAATGCTAGTATACTTTTTTTTTAAGGTTTTTATTTTGAAATAACTGTAGATCACAGGAAATTGCAAAAGTATTATAGTGAGGACCCAGGTACTCGTCAGCTAGTTTTTCCCAATGATTATATCTTTAAGTACAATATCAGAAACAGGAATCAGATATTAAATGTGGGTGCATATACTTTTATTAAGTAGGCAGATTTTTGTAGCCACCACTCCAAACAAGATAAAAAATTACTCCATCACTACAAAGATCTTCCTTATGTTATTCCTTGGTTACATCTTTCCCCCTACTTCTTAAATTCCTAACCTTAGCAAACATTAATCTGTTTTCCATCTCTGTAATTTTGGTATTTTGAAATAGATACAGATTTGCTGGAGGTTGGCTAGAAGATTATTAATTTTGTTATAAAAGAACCAGCTTTATTTTTATTGACTGATTGTTTTTCTCTTGCTCTGTTTTCTATTTCACTGACTTCTGCTGATCATTTTTTCTCCTTTTTTCTGCTTACTTTGGGTTTAATTTTCCTTTCTTTTTGTAGTTTCTTAAGGTTGCAGCTAAGACCATTGATTTAAAACTTACTTTCTGAGACAATTTAGTGATATAAATTTATCCATGAATACTGCTTTAGCAAATCCCACATTGTTTTAACTTTGAATCTGTTATAGATTCACATACATTGATAAGAAATAACAGAGAGAGATCTCATGTATCCTCTACCCAGTTTCCCCCAATGGTAACATTGCAAAACTGTAGTACAATGTCACAACCAGGATATTGACTTTAGTACAGACAGAGATACAGAACATTTCCATCACAGCAAGGATCCCTTTTGTTGCCCTTATAGCCATACCTACTTTCTTCCTGGCTACCCCTAAATAATCCTTAACCCTTGATAACCACTAATCTGTTCTCCATTTCTATAATTTTGTCATTTCAAGAATGTTACATAAATGGAATCATTCAGAGTGTAACCTCTTCAGATATATATATATTTTTACCCAGCTTAATAATCTGGATATTCATCAAGCTTGTTGCATATATCAGTAGTTCATTCATTTTTATTGCTTAGCAATACTCCATGGGATGGGTTACCACAGTTTACTTGAAAACTCTTCACTCATTAAAGGACATCTGCATTGTTTACAGTTTTTGGCTATTACAAATAAACTTTTATAAACATATGTGTACCGGTGAACCTAATTTTTAACTTCTCTGGGATAGATGCCCATGTCTGCAGTTGTTGGCTTTATGGTAATTGCATGCTAAGTTTTAAACTTGGTTAACTCAGCCTCCAGATTACTCTTTTGTGGTAGCAGTTTAAATTTTTGTTCAGTTTAGATTTAGCTGGGCTGTTTAAGAGTTTACCTTAGAAAAATATAGTTTAGTGGTCAGCAAGAAATTTGGATGGAGTTTATAAGATTTCAAGGTTTCCTTTCTTAGGCTCTCTCCTTTTGTGGATTCCTAGCCTTACTTCCCAGTTTCTGACTTTGTCCTAAACTTAGCCTTCTTGTTCATTGTTTGAATAAGGCAAATTTTTGGCCTTCTCAAGTAGTTCCAACTAGGACCTGCCTTCAAGAATAAAGCTATGAAAGCAGAAGAATTAGTCAGTGCTATTCCTTCTTTCCAAGTGTAGACTTCTCTCCAGATTCTGCCAGCTATTCATATATTTCTAGTGTTTTCAGGCAGAGATTTTTAAAAATTTAATCTAGGATTTGTAGTTTTTACCTACAGGACGATTAGCCCAGGAAGACATACTCTACCATTCCTCAAAGTGGACCTATTGTATATTATTTAAAATTTTATACAAATTGGAGCATTTTATACAAATGGTAACATAACATTCTTTTTCTTGCTTTTTAAACAATATATAGTAGAGAGTTTCTTTTGAATGTATATAATTATGCCTTCTTTTTATAATTATATAATTATCTGCTGCATGGATATATTCTATTCAACAAGTTCCACTGTTGGTGGACACTTGGTTTGTTCCCATTTTTTGCATTTAAATATTGCTGCATTATGTATCCTTGAGCATAAGGCATTTTGTATATATGCAGGCATTTTTGGATTAATTCTTAGAAGTAAAATTGTCAGATTGGCCTACATAAAGATGGCTGTGATTTATACTTTCAACAACATTGGGTAAGAATGCCAGTTTTCTCCCCCACACACTAACTAACTCAGTATTAAAATTTTTGTCCCATCTGTCTATTTTTACAAATGACTTTTAGTTTTAATTTGCTTTTCTCTTATGAGACTAAGCATCTTTTAGTATGTTGAAAGGCCATTTATGTTTTTTTATGTTTTTTGCCCATTTTTCTTCTGAGATTTTTATTTTTATTTTTTTTACTTGTAGGAACTTTTCATCTATTAAACATATTCTTACATCACACATTGTCAGGGAAATAGAAATAAAAACTATAATGAGACACCATCTCGTACCTATCAGAATGGCTAAAATTAACAACACAAGACCAACAGATGTTGGCAAGGTTGCAGAGAAAAGGCAACACTCTTACATTGTTGGTGGGAATGCAGGCTGGTGCAATCACTTGGAAGACAGTATGGAGGTTCTTCAAAAATTTAAAAATAGAACTTCCCTTGATTTAGCCATTGTACTACTAGGTATTTACCCAAAGTATACAAAAGTACTGGTTCAAAGGGATATGTTTACCCCAATGCTTATATTTATAGCAACATTATCAACAATAGTCAAATTGTAGGAAGAGCCCAAATGTCCATCAACTGATGAATGGATAAAAAAGATATGTGCCGTGTGTGTGTGTGTGTGTGTGTGTGTGTGTGTGTGTGTGTCTGTCTGTAATGGAATATTACTCAGCCATAAAAATGAATGATTTCTTGCTGTTTGCAGTGAAGTGAATGGAGCTAGAGAATATTATGTTAAGTGAAATAAGTCAGAGAAAGACAAATACCATATGATTTCACTCATGTAGAATTTAAGAAACAAAACAGATGAACATGGGGGAAAAAAAGAGAGGTAAACCATAAAACAGACTCTTAACTATAGAGAACAAATAGGGTTGATGGAGGAGAGATGGTCAGAGGCATGAGTTAAATGGGCGATGGGTATTAAGGAGAGCACTTTGGATGAGCTCTTGGTGTTTAAGTGATGAATCACAAAATTCTACACCCGAAATTAATATTACACTGTATGTTAACTAACTGGAATTTTTAAAATTAAAAAACAAATTTATTTATTTGACAGAGAGAAAGAGAGAGAGCCCTAGCAGGGGGAGCGGCAGAGTGAGAGGGAGATGCAGACTCCCTGCTGAGCAGGGAGTCCGATGTTGGGTTGGATCCTAAGTCCCTGGCATCATGACCTGAGCCGAAGGCAGATGCTTAACCAACTGAGCCACCCAGGTGCCCCAACGAACTGGAATTTAAATGAAAACTTGAAAATACAAAAGTACACAAACAAAAAATATATTTTTTGTCATATGTTCCCACATTTTTTCCTATTTTTTGTCTGTGTTCTGACTTGATTTAGGAGACTTTACCTTGAGGGAGGTTTTTATTTTTAGTCAAGTCTGTTAGTTTTCTGTTATGGTATTTGAATCATATATAGAGAAGCCCTTCCCCATTTCAGGATTTAAAATTTTGTCCTGTATTTTCTCCTGGTGTTTTTTTGTTTTTTTCCTGTTTTTTATTATGTTTGAATTTTTATCTTTCTGAATCTTAAATATATTTTGGGAGAAAGAATGTAGAGACAAGGTATGCTTTAAAATTTTTTTTCCATTTTATATTATTTCTTTTCAGTGTTCCAGAATCCATTGTTTATGCACCACACCCAGTGCTCCATGCAATACGTGCCCTCCATAATACCCACCACCAGGCTCACCCATTCCCTCACCACCCCCCATCCAAAACCCTTAGTGTGTTTCTCAGAGTCCACAGTCTCTCATGGTTTGTCTCCCCTCCGACTCCCATTTGCAAATCAATCAACGTGATAGAACAAATCAGTAAGAGAACAGAGAAGAATCATATGATCCTCTCAATTGATACAGAAAAAGCATTTGACGAGATACAGCATCTGTTCCTGATTAAAACGTTTAAAAGTATAGGGATAGAGGAAACATTCCTCAAATTCATAAAATCTATCTATGAAAAACCCACAGCGAATATCATTCTCAATGGGGAAAAGCTGACACCTTCCCTTTGAGAACAGGAACAAGAGGAAACATTCCTCAAATTCATAAAATCTATCTATGAAAAACCCACAGCGAATATCATTCTCAATGGGGAAAAGCTGACACCTTCCCTTTGAGAACAGGAACACGACAGGGATGCCCACTCTCTCCACTCTTGTCCAACATAGTACTAGAAGTCCTATCAATCGGAACACAAAGCAATCGGAAAACAAAAATAAACAAAAGTTACTCAAATTGGCAATGAAGAAGTCAAACTCTCTCTCTTCACAGATGACATGATACTTTATATGGAAAACCTGAAAGACTCCAGCCCCAAACTACGAGAACTCATTCAGCAATTCAGTAATGTGGCAGGATATAAAAATCAATGCACAGAAATCATTTGCTTTCTTATACACTAGCAATGAAAATATAGAAAGGGAAATTAGAGAATAGATTCCATTTACTATAGCACCAAGAACCGTAAGATACCTCTGAATTAACCTAACTAAAGAAGTAAAGGATCTGTACTCGAGGAACTACAGAACACTCGTGAAAGAAATTGAAGAAGACACAAAGAGATGGAAGACCATTCCATGTTCATGGAGCAGAAGAATAAACATTCTTAAAATGTCTATATTGCCTAGAACAATCTATACTTTCAGTGCCATCCCGATCCAAATTCCACCGGCATTTTTCAAAGAGCTGGAACAAACAATCCTAAAATTTGCATGGAACCAGAAGAGACCCTGAACTGCTAAGGAAATGTTGAAAAAGAAAAACAAAACTGGGGGCATCATGTTCCCTGATTTCAAGCTTTACTACAAAGCTGTGATCACCAAGACAGCATGGTACTGGCACAAAAACAGACACATAGACCAGTGGAACAGAATAGAGAGACCAGATATGGACCCACAACTCTATGGTCAAATAATCTCTGACAGAGCAGGAAAAAATACACAGTAGAAAAAAGACAGTCTCTTCAATAAATGCTGCTGGTAAAATTGGACAGCTATGTAATAGAAGAATGAAGCTCAACCATTCTCTTCCACCATACACAAAGATAAACTCGAAATGGATAAAAGACCTCCAGGTGAGGCAGGAATCTATCAAAATCCTAGAGGAGAACCTAAGTGGTAACCTCTTCGACATCAGTCACGGCAACTTCTTTCAAAACATGTCTCCAAAGACAAAGGAAATAAAAGCAAAAATGAACTTTTGGGACTTCATCAAGATCAAAAGCCTCTGCAAAGCAAACGAAACAGTCAGCAAAACAAAAAGGCAACCCACGGAATGGGAGAAGATATTCACTGATGACACTACAGACAAAGGGCTGATATCCAAGATCTATAAAGAAATTCCTCAAACTCAACCACACAAAGCAGATTATCATGTCAAAAAATGGGCAGAAGACATGAACAGACACTTCTCCAAAGAAGACATACAAATGGCTAACAGGCACATGAAAAAATGTGCATCATCATTAGCCATCAGGGAGATTCAAATCAAAACCACATTGAGATACCACCTTATACCAGTTAGAATGGCCAAAATTAACAAGACAGGAAACAACAAGTATTGGAGAGATGTAATGAAAGGGGAACTCTCTTATACTATTGGTAAG
The DNA here is from genome assembly GCF_902655055.1 of Lutra lutra. Taxonomy (NCBI): domain Eukaryota; kingdom Metazoa; phylum Chordata; class Mammalia; order Carnivora; family Mustelidae; genus Lutra; species Lutra lutra. Next base: position 161,607,894 of record NC_062278.1, read on the forward strand.
AATGCAAGTTGGTGCAGCCACTTTGGAAAACAGTGTGGAGATTCCTCAAAAATGAAAAATAGAGCTACCTATGACCCTGCAATTGCACTACTGGGTATTTACCCCAAAGATACAGATAAAATGAAAAGAAGGGCCACCTGTACCCCAGTGTTCATAGCAGCAATGGCCACAGTTGCCAAACTGTGGAAAGAACCAAGATGCCCTTCAACGGATGAATGGATAAAGAAGATATGGTCCATATATACAATGGAGTATTATGCCGCCATCAGAAAGGATGAATACCCAACTTTTGTAGCAACATGGAAGGGACTGGAAGAGATTATGCTGAGTAAAAATTTTTTTGATGGATGGATTTTGTGTAGTTTGTGTTCTCCTAAGATAGGAAAATACCTAAAATAGTGATATTCACACCTGTTGATGTCATAATTTATGGTTTCTGCTTTTGGTGTCATGCTTAGGCTTTCTTCACCCTCCAAATTATACAAATACCCACCTTTATTTTATTTTTGCTACTTTGATATTTAGTTTTTATATTTAAGTCTTTGATGAATCTAAAAAGTATTTTGACATATGGTGAGTGAGTTGGTACCGAACTTATTTTCTATACAGCTAACTAGCCCATTTTTTAAATGCCATTTGTTTACACACTTCACAACACTCACCATAGCACATACCCTCCCCGATATCCATAACCCCACCCCCTATCCCAACCCCCTCCCCCCATCAACCCTCAGTTTGTTTTGTGAGATTAAGAGTCACTTATGGTTTGTCTCCCTCCCAATCCCATCTTGTTTCATTTACTCTTCTCCTACCCCCTCGACCCCCCATGTTGCATCTCCTCTCCCTCATATCAGGGAGATCATATGATAGTTGTCTTTCTCCGATTGACTTATTTCGCTAAGCATGATACCCTCTAGTTCCATCCACGTCGTCGCAAATGGCAAGATTTCATTTCTTTTGATGGCTGCATAGTATTCCATTGTGTATATATACCACATCTTCTTTATCCATTCGTCTGTAGATGGACATCTAGGTTCTTTCCATAGTTTGGCTATTGTAGACATTGCTGCTATAAACATTCGGGTGCATGTGCCCCTTCGGATCACTATGTTTGTATCTTTAGGGTAAATACCCAGCACGAGAGACTATGGACTCTGAAAAACGATCTGAGAATTTTGAAGGGGTGGGGGGTGGGAGGTTGGGGGCACCAGGTGGTGGGTATTGTAGAGGGCACGGATTGCATGGAGCACTGGTGTGGTGCAAAAATAATGAATACTGTTATGCTGAAAAAAATAAAAAAATTATAAAAAAAATGCCATTTGTTTATTGAACCATTTCCTCACAAATTTCAAATGCTGTCTTTAATATTTTCAAATTTTTATCTATGGAACTATTCCTTCAATTTTGTTTCATTGATTGCTCAGGTCTTTGTACTAATACCGTACTGTCATTTATTTGAAAAATAAAAATATCAAGTAAAATAAACATAAAACAAGGATAGTTTGGTTTAAAAGACACAAAGGTTGTATTATAAATTTAAAATATTTTTTGGCTTTTCTTCTAAGAGCACTTTAAACTCACATGATAAAGAAGTTTAAATTAATTTGGGGGAATTAACATTTAATATTTTCATTCAGGAATATGGTATATTTTTGAATTTGTGAATGTTTTATGTTTCTCAATTGATTTTTAGAATTTTCTTTGCAAGGGTTAATAATATATGAAGTGTGTATCATTATTGTACTATGTGATTATGTACTTTATTTTTATTTATTTTTTTTTTTTAAAGATTTTATTTATTTATTTGACAGAGAGAAATCACAAGTAGGCAGAGAGGCAGGCAGAGAGAGAGGAGGAAGCAGGCTCCCTGCTGAGCAGAAAGCCCAATGTGGGGCTCGAACCCAGGACCTGGGATCATGACCTGAGCCGAAGGCAGTGGCTTAACCCACTGAGCCACCCAGGCGCCCCAGTGATTATGTACTTTAAAAAAGAATAGTTGTTGGGGGTACCTGGGTGATTCAGTTAGTTAGGCATCCAGCTCTTGATTTCAGCTCAGGACATGGTCTCAGGGCATCGTGATTGAGCCCAGATTGAGCCTAAAGTTAAGCTCCATTGCCTGCTTGAAATTCTCTCTCTCTTTCTCCGTCTGTCCCTCCTTGCATGCCTGCGTGTGTGTGCGTATGTGCGTGAGGACACGCTTGCTCGCTTACTCTCTCTCAAAAAAAAAAAAAAATAGTTGTTAAGAGAGTACATTTTCAGAGTTCTCATCACAAGGAGAAAAATTTTTTTTTTTGTTGCATCTCTGTGAGATGGGTGTTAGCTGAATCTAGTGTAACAGTTTAAAATATATGTAAATCTAATCATCATGCTATATGCCTTAAACTTATACAGTAATATATATCAATTCTCAGTGAGACTGGAAAAAATTTTGATAATTAAAAAATTTAAATTTTTTGAAATTAAAAGGACTAGAAAGATATAAAGTAAGTTATTAAATGGTTATCTCTGCTCAAATGATAGGTGATTTGGGAGTTTATTTTCTTGGTGCCTGCCTGTTTTCAGAAGTTTAATATTTATGCATGTATAACTTCTTTATACATGTTTAAATATTAAAAGTCACAATTCCAGAACACTTATGTGGCATGTTTTAAGTATAGTGATATATGAAATATATATAAATAGTTCTAATGAGAAAAATAAATTTATGTTCAAAAATACCATTGGAAAATAAAATCACTTAAAGCTTTTTATCTGAATGAAAATAAGTATAACTTTAATTGCTCATAATAATTTTAAATGTTGGCTAACTGAAGGTGATGTCAAAAGCTGAGTAAATTTATGATTTCTGTTAGTTTCTCTTAACAGAGAAATTTTTAAGTCAATATTCAGTATTTCAAATAATATAGAATTGTCAGTTGGCCATAAGCTAGTGGTTTAAGTAACATCTAATATATTTTAAATAATCTGGTAAGCCTCATAGCTTAATATGGAATGCAGGAATATTCACTTATACTTTTTAACCATAATCTCTTCACAGTGTAGATTTTCAGAAAAGGTGATTATTAAAGAAGAAAAAGAAAATATTTTTGAAGTTTGCAAAAGGTCGGTACCATTTTTAATTATGTAATTTTAATATAGTCATGTAGTTTGTATTTTGAGTGTGTTTTTCATTCTCTGCTCTATGTACTTGGGCTACTGTGCCTTAAGCCTTACATGGATATTATTAATTGGTGTATCAGATATACTCAGATGTCAGAGATACTTTCAGTTACCTTAAAGCTGTGACAAAGATTTTTGAGCCATTAAAATATTTTTTGAGGAAGGAATAGGGTATAGTGATAAAAGAAAAAAGAATGTGGAATGTGTACGTGACTTTTATGGAGGTAAAATGACAAGAAATCAGATGAATATTGCAGTTTGCAGGTATCTGATTTGGTTGTGGTAATTAATACTAATAGTTACAGTACACAATTAGTACTAATAGTTACAGTACACTCACTAGAACATATGCAAATACCAAACTTAGAATCAGAGGGCACCTTGGAGATCACCTGACCCATCCTGCACCCCAGTTTTGCTGTTGAGGCAAGGTATACTCAGATCAGGTGACAAATGTATTCAAGTACTTTTATATTAAGGCTGTAGTTTTCAAAGTGTGATCCTTGTAGCAGCAGAATCGAATGCGAGCATGTCAGAAATAAAAATTATTTGGTCCTGTCCCTGACCTGCTGAATTAGCAACTCTGGAGATGGGGCCCATCAGTCTGTTTCACTAAGGCCACCAGCTGATCCTAATACGTGCTCAAGTTTGAGAACCTTTGTATGAAGGAAAAGCCTAGGTAAGAATTAGATTGGCACAAAAACCCAGTTTGATCCATGACCATTTGAAATTTTAAAAGGGAAAAAATGACAAAAGTTAACTGTTTTTCTTCTATTGAAAGCATTTTGCTTACAAACCAAATAGGGTCATTGCAGCCTGAAGAGTTTTATCATCAGTTTGATTCTACCATAATGACCAGGAGTGTGACACTGGACAAGTCACTACGTTACCCCAAGCTTCAGTCATCCAATCAAAAACAAAAGAATTTTGCTAATCTTTTACATCTGTAAAATTCTGTAATTCTTATTTGTTTCTTCTGTATTTTTGTTTTTGTTTTGAGAAATGTTATATTGATTGCACATATTAGTGATGTCCTAAGTTGGAAAGAGAAGTGATTATCTTTATTTTCTGTTGTGTGCATGTGAGCAGATGCATGAGCAGGAGAAGGGTCAGAGGGAGAAGGAGACTCCCCACTGAGAGGAGAAGCCTAATGCAGGGCTTGATCCCAGGACCCTGGGATCATGACCTGAGCCAGAGGCAGACACTTCACTGCTTACCTGACTGGACACACAGGCGCCTCTGTAATTTTTAAGCTCTGTCAATGCTGCTAAGTTGAAACTGTTAAAAGCGTGAGACCCTCTTCTTTCTTACTATTTTTATTCTCCTCTGACCCAGGGAACCCCAGCTGAAAAAGCTTGTTAGAATTGTTTTTAAGGTAAAATATAGTATCTGAGTGATTTTTCTCCTAAAAACTGAATTCATTTCTATCAGTCAGCTTTGAGATACTTTCCACTCTCCCCCTTGCTTATTTCTTTTTCTAGGTAAGTGAAACTCCAGAAAACTCTTTAAGTTTTTCTAAAACTGGTTATATAGGATCTCATGTATCAAAATAAAGTCAAAGCTGTTTAAATCTAAGCAACCAAGAACAGTACATTTTTTATACCTTCTTCCCAATGGAAGCTCTCAAATACATGTATAATTTTATTAAATATACTTGTTCTGAAGAATAATTTATAATTCATTTATTTCACTGTACTGTCAATAGAATAATTGGATGATCTTTTCTGAATTAGAATGCTAGCTCAGTTCCTTCTCAGCCTTTTTGTCTAGCATGATCAAAAATATTCTGCTCTACTTTTAACCCAACCACCTTACTCCTACCCTATCCTGGCCATTTACCAAGCTTTTGTTTCCTATTTAAGAAGGCAAGAACACTTACTGAAAATACTGAAGAATCATAGTATACAACATGGTATATAACATATACATAGTGTGTTAGGTTGTGTTTCCACTTATTTGATTCTCATTACTTTAATGTTCTTAGAGTAATTTGAATTCTGGTTTTGGCTTTTGTGCTCACACAGTGAAGATTCTAAAAATGCAGAGCTTGTGGTTGGTGAAAGTCAGCTAGCAGTACTGGCCCCAAAACCTCTATGCTTATCAGTGCCACCTTTGAATATAAGTGGTCATCAAGAAGACATATTACTGAAGCCCTGGATGAATGGTACTATTTTCTTAGTAAGATTCTGTTGTCTTTTGATAATATAGAAACAGGATTTTTTTTTTCACCAAAAACGAAAAAGTTTATAAAAATCAAAGCAAGCCTAGAATATGTTAAAATTGGAAAGTTTGTATACCTTTGCTTAGAACTTTTGGTGGAATAATTTCTTAAATATCTGTATTTATGTGATAGCGGTAGTACAGATAAATTATAGGTTATTCCTAAAATATTCATATTTTGTTGAATATTTTAGAATTTCATAATGTATTTTAGAATCTGTGTCAGTTTTTTTGATAATCCATAATGGTTTGAACAAAATAAACTAGACTGGAGGATGAATTTAGAAACAATAAAATTTCTTTGTGTAGCCCACGTCTAATTCTTCCGTACTTTCCTGTTATTTACTTTGTGCTGCTGGTATTGCGTACTACAGCAGCATGCCCAGATGATTGTGTGTTTTATCTTAAAAAACCTTAACAGTTTTTATAATGAAAATTACAGCAAAGCTATGCAGCAGAAACTTAAGCTTGTCCCAAATTCATCTCAATGCTGCCAAGTGAAAAATGAAATTATTTAAAATAAACTTTTTTTTTTTTTAATCTTTAGAGAAAAACACTTCTAAATGTCCTAATTCTCATTTTAAAAGACCAATGTTAAGGGAGAGAATGCCTGGTGTATTAGTAGCTCAGGCAGCCATAACAAAATACCACAGACCGGGAGGCCTAAATGACAGAAATTTATTTCACACAGTTATGGAGGCTAGAAGTCTATGATCAGGTTTCTGGCAGGATTCCGTTCTGGCTCTCATCCTGACATGCAGATGGCTGCCTTCTTGCTAAGTCCTCACATGGCCTTCCCTTGATGCATACATGTGGAGTGAGAGAGCAACACTCTGATGTCTCTTCTTATGAAGACACTAATTCCATCAGAGTAGTGTTTCACTCTTTTTTTTAAAAGATTTTATTTATTTATTTGACAGAGACACAGCAAGAGAGGGAACAAAAGCAAGGGGAGAGGGAGAAGCAGACTTCCTGCCAAGCAGCGAGCCCAATGGGGGATTCCATCCCAGGACCCGGGAATCATGACCAGAGCCAAAGGCAGATGCTTAGAGAGAGAGCCACCCAGAAGCCCCTCATTGTCTCAATTTTATGACCCCATGTGTCCTTAATTAGCTCTGTAAAAGACCCTATCTTCAAGATTTTATTTATTGATTGATTGATTGATTGATTGATTGACAGAGGGATAGAGTGAGAGAGTGTGCACGCACAAGCAGACAGAGCTCCAGGCAGCGGGGAGAGGGAGAAGCAGGCTCCCCGCTGAGCTGGGAGCCTGATGCGGGCCTAGATCCCAGGACCCTGGGATCATGACCTGAGCCAAAAGCTTGACTAACTGAGCCACCCAGGTGCCCCGAAAAGGCCCTATCTTCAAATAAATTCACCTTGGGGGTTAGGACTTGAACATATGAATTTGTGGGGGGTACATAGCTCATTTTGTAATACCTGGGTTTGTCGGTTTTCTTTCCTTAGAAATTTTAATTGTGTATCATATATGTCTGCTTAATACAGAGACTGTCATTTGAATACAGTGTTCAGTGCTGCCGTATAAGGCTTTTAAGAAAGTACCTTCCACTTAAAATGAGTTTTACATCTAGGCCTAGAAATACCTAAGGAGCAGCTAAGACGTAATCATTTTTTATTTCACAGGCACACACTGTAGCATCATAGTCTGTGAATTGAGATGAGTAGTCCAAAGTGAAACTTTAAAGCAGAGAGTAGTGGTAATCTGTTTCATTGTTATGAAGGGAACAAGTTATAACATGTTTGTGTGTGATGTCATTCTTAATCATTTCTAGATTTCAGATTTCCAGGAAAACATTCTCTCCTAAAGCTGCAAAATCCTGAAACTTGTGAAATATTTAAGAGGGAAAAAAATTTAGGGGTAAGTCCTACATATTAAAAAAAAAATCCTATAAAGCACATATTTTGGTTGTATTGCCCTATCATTTTTAAAGCACTTCTGGCCATTTACAGATTTTGAATGGCAGTTGGTGGTAAGAAGCAGAAAATGAGTAGTGATTCATCGGATATTCACAAATAGCATAAGACATTGAAAGCAGAAGGCCGGGTGGGTAGGGTGGAGAGGGGATATCCAAAACAGAAAATGTAAAATGAATAGTACCCTGTGATGGAATAAAAAGCTAGTGATTAAATTAAAGCAGTTGATAAGAAAAGTTTGTTGTAAATATTTGATTCTACCATTTCTCTTTCTGTTAATCAGAAAAGCTACAGAGAACTTAGGTTATAAATAACTGCATCTGAAATATGCATATTATAATAGAATAACTTTTTATAAAAGCAAAAGGGGCACGTATATGAGAAAGGGGAGGGAATGTATAAGCTTTTAAAAACATGTAAAGCAGTAGTAACTTTAGAATATTTTACACTGAAGGAAATTGCAAAATTTCAGACAAATCATTTTAAATTGTTTTTTTTTTTCATTATTTTTGAAAATATAAATTGGTTGAAAGTTTTTTTTATCAGGTCAGCAAACAATTTGGTTGATACTGTTTTGGGTTTATAATACTTCTGATTCCTTTAAATACTTTCTCACTTGATTATGGTATTTTACAATTACATAAAGGATTTATCTAATTTTCTAGGTGTTCCAGAAGCCCTTAGGGTTGATGCTACCACATAGATACTGCAAATTTCATTTTAATACGTTACGTGGCTGTGAGCGATCACAATGCAAGTTTGCTCATGTGCCTGAGCAAGGGGATGAGAAGGTAAAATATGTAAAGTCTTTGAAGAAGAGATTGTTTTAATAATCATCTCAGTCATACTTTTTTTTAATTTAATTTTTTTTCAGTGTTCCAAGATTCATTGTTTATGTACCACACCCAGCACTCCACGCAATATGCAATACGTGCCCTCCTTAACACCCACCACCAGACTCACCCAACCTCCCCACCCTCCTCCTCTCCAAATTCCTCGTTTGTTTTCCAAAGTGGCTGCACCAACTTGCATTCTTACCAATAGTATAAGAGAGTTCCCCTTTCATTACATCTCTCCAATACTTGTTGTTTCCTGTCTTGTTAATTTTGGCCATTCTAACTGGTATAAGGTGGTATCTCAATGTGGTTTTGATTTGAATCTCCCTGATGGCTAATGATGATGCACATTTTTTCATGTGCCTGTTAGCCATTTGTATGTCTTCTTTGGAGAAGTGTCTGTTCATGTCTTCTGCCCATTTTTTGACATGATAATCTGCTTTGTGTGGTTGAGTTTGAGGAATTTCTTTATAGATCTTGGATATCAGCCCTTTGTCTGTAGTGTCATCAGTGAATATCTTCTCCCATTCCGTGGGTTGCCTTTTTGTTTTGCTGACTGTTTCGTTTGCTTTGCAGAGGCTTTTGATCTTGATGAAGTCCCAAAAGTTCATTTTTGCTTTTATTTCCTTTGTCTTTGGAGACATGTTTTGAAAGAAGTTGCCGTGACTGATGTCGAAGAGGTTACCACTTAGGTTCTCCTCTAGGATTTTGATAGATTCCTGCCTCACCTGGAGGTCTTTTATCCATTTCGAGTTTATCTTTGTGTATGGTGGAAGAGAATGGTTGAGCTTCATTCTTCTATTACATAGCTGTCCAATTTTACCAGCAGCATTTATTGAAGAGACTGTCTTTTTTCTACTGTGTATTTTTTCCTGCTCTGTCAGAGATTATTTGACCATAGAGTTGTGGGTCCATATCTGGTCTCTCTATTCTGTTCCACTGGTCTATGTGTCTGTTTTTGTGCCAGTACCATGCTGTCTTGGTGATCACAGCTTTGTAGTAAAGCTTGAAATCAGGGAACATGATGCCCCCAGTTTTGTTTTTCTTTTTCAACATTTCCTTAGCAGTTCAGGGTCTCTTCTGGTTCCATGCAAATTTTAGGATTGTTTGTTCCAGCTCTTTGAAAAATGCCGGTGGAATTTGGATCGGGATGGCACTGAAAGTATAGATTGTTCTAGGCAATATAGACATTTTAAGAATGTTTATTCTTCTGCTCCATGAACATGGAATGGTCTTCCATCTCTTTGTGTCTTCTTCAATTTCTTTCACGAGTGTTCTGTAGTTCCTCGAGTACAGATCCTTTACTTCTTTAGTTAGGTTAATTCAGAGGTATCTTACGGTTCTTGGTGCTATAGTAAATGGAATCTATTCTCTAATTTCCCTTTCTATATTTTCATTGCTAGTGTATAAGAAAGCAAATGATTTCTGTGCATTGATTTTTATATCCTGCCACATTACTGAATTGCTGAATGAGTTCTCGTAGTTTGGGGCTGGAGTCTTTCAGGTTTTCCATATAAAGTATCATGTCATCTGTGAAGAGAGAGAGTTTGACTTCTTCATTGCCAATTTGAGTAACTTTTGTTTATTTTTGTTTTCCGATTGCTTTGTGTTCCGATTGATAGGACTTCTAGTACTATGTTGGACAAGAGTGGAGAGAGTGGGCATCCCTGTCGTGTTCCTGTTCTCAAAGGGAAGGTGTCAGCTTTTCCCCATTGAGAATGATATTCGCTGTGGGTTTTTCATAGATAGATTTTATGAATTTGAGGAATGTTTCCTCTATCCCTATACTTTTTTTTTTTTTAAAGATTTTTTATTTATTTATCAGAGAGAGAGGGAGAGAAAGCAAGCACAGGCAGACAGAATGGCAGGCAGAGGCAGAGGGAGAAGCAGGCTCCCCGCCGAGCAAGGAACCCGATGTGGGACTCGATCCCAGGACGCTGGGATCATGACCTGAGCCGAAGGCAGCTGCTTAACCAACTGAGCCACCCAGGCGCCCCTATCCCTATACTTTTAAACATTTTAATCAGGAACAGATGCTGTATCTCGTCAAATGCTTTTTCTGTATCAATTGAGAGGACCATTTGAACATTCTTCTCTCTTTTATTAATTTGTTCTGTTACTTTGATTGATATTCAAATGTTGAACCACCCTTGCAACACAGGAATAAATCCCACCTGCACATGGTGGATAATCTTTTTATTGTATTGTTGGATCCTGTTAGCTAGGATCTTGATGAGAATCTTGGCATCCATATTCATCAGGGATATTGGTCTGAAATTCTCCTTTTTGATGGGGTCTTTGTCTGGTTTGGGGGGTCAGGGTAATGCTGGCTTCGTAGAAAGAGTCTGGAAGTTTTCCTTTTTCAATTTTTTGAAACAGCTTTAGGAGAATAGGTATTATTTCTTCTTTGAATGTTTGGTAGAATTCTCCAGGGAATCCATCAGGTCCTGGGCCTTGTTTTTTGCGAGGTTTTTGATCACTGCTTCAATCTTGTTACTTGATATTGGTCTATTCAGGTTGTTAGTTTCTTCCTGATTCAGTTTTGGAAGTTTATAGGTTTCTAGGAATACATCCATTTCTTCTAGGTTGCTTAACTTATTGGCATGTAACTGTTGGTAATAATTTCTGATGATTGTTTCTATTTCCTTGGTGTTAGTCATGATCTCTCCCCTTTCATTCATAATTTTATTAATTTGGGTCCTCTCTCTTTTCTTTTGGATTAGTTTGGCCAGTGGTTTATCAATTTTATTGATTCTTTTAAAAAACCAGCTTCTGGTTTCATTGATGTGTTCTACTGTGTCTCTAGTTTCTATCTCATTGATCTCTGCTCTAATCTTGATTGTTTCCCTCTTGTGTGTGGGGTTGGTTTAATTTGTTGTTGATTCTCCAGTTCTTTAAGGTATAGAGACAGCTGGTATATTCTGGCTTTTTCATTTTTTTTGAGGGAGGCTTGGGTGGCTATGTATTTTTCCCTTAGGACCGCTTTTGCTGTATCCCATAAGTTTTGGACCGAAGTGTCTTCATTCTTATTGGTTTCCATGAATTGTTTCAGTTCTTCCTTGAGTTCCTGGTTGACCCAAACATTCTTAAGCAGGGTGGTCTTTAGCTTCCAAGTGTTTGAATTCCTTCCAAACTTTTTCTTGTGATTAAGTTCCAGTTTCAAAGCATTGTGGTCTGAGAATATGCAGGGAATAATCTTAATATTTTGGTATTGGTTGAGCCTGATTTGTGACCCAGTATGTGGTCTATTCTGGAGAAAGCTCCCTGTGTGCTCAAGAAGAATGAGTATTCTGCTGTTTTAGGATCGAATGTTCTGTATGTATCTATGAGGTCCATCTGGTCCAATGTGTCATTAAAAGCTTTTATTTCTCGGAGAAAGACAACTATCATATGATCTCCCTGATATGAGGGAGAGGAGATGCAACATGGGGGGTTGAGGGGGTAGGAGAAGAGTAAATGAAACAAGATGGGATTGGGAGGGAGACAAACAAGTGACTCTTAATCTCACTAAACAAACTGAGGGTTGATGGGGGGAGGGGGTTGGGAGAGGGGGTGGGGTTATGGATATTGGGGAGGGTATGTGCTATGGTGAGTGTTGTGAAGTGTGTAAACCTGGCGATTCGCAGACCTGTACCCCTGGGGATAAAAATATATGTTTATAAAGCTGTAAAAAAAAAAAAAAAAAAAAAAAAAAGCTTTTATTTCTTTATTGATTTTCTGCTTGGATGATATGTCTATTACTGAGAGTGGTGTGTTAAGATCCCCTACTATTAATGTATTCATATCAATATGGCTGTTTATTTTGATTAACAGTTGGCTCATGTAGTTGGCTGCTCCCATGTTGGGGGCATAAATATTTAAAATTGTTAGATCTTCTTTGGGGATAAACCCTTTAAGAATGATGTAATGTACTTCTATATTTCTGCCTAAAGACTTTAGTTTAAAATCTAATTATCTGGGGTGCCTAGGTGGCTCAATGGGTTAAGCCTCTGCCTTCTGCTCAGGTCCTGATCTCAGGGTTGTGGGCTCAAGCTCTAACATTGGGCTCTCTGCTCAGTGGGGAGTCTGCTTCTCTCCTCTCTCTGCCTGCCTCTCTGCCTACTTGTGATCTCTCTCTCTCTCTCTCAGATAAATAAATAAAATTTTTATAAAAATATGTAATTTATCTGATATGAGAATTGCTACCCCAGATTTCTTTTGAGGCCTGTTGGCATGAAAGATGGTTTTCCATCCCTTCACTTTCAGTCTGGTTGTATCTTTAGGTTCCAAATGGGTCTCTTGTGGACAGCATATGGATGGGGCCTGTTTTATCCAATCTGCAACCCTGTGCCATTTTATGGCAGCATTTAGGCCGTTCACATTGGGAGTAATTATTGAAAGATAAGTTTTTATTGATATCATGTTGCCTGTGAAGTCCTTGTTTCTATACATTGTCTCTAAATTTCTGTTCTCTGTCACTCTTGGGTTCTTTCTTCTTTTATAGAACCCCCCTTAATATTTCTTGTAGTGCCAGCTTGATGGTCACATACTCTTTTAAACCTTGAAGGTCTTGGAAGCTCTTTATCTCTCCATCCATTTTGATTGTCAACCTTGCTGGCTAAAGTATTCTTGGCTGCATGTTCTTCTCATTTAGTGCCCTGAATATATCTTGCCAGCCCTTTCTGGCTTGCTGGGTTTCTGTGGACAGGTCTGACGTTATTCTAGTGGACCTTCCTCTGTATATAAGGAAACTCTTCTCCCTAGATGCCCTCAGAAGCACTTGTCTAAAATTATGATTTGTCAGTTTCACAATTATGTGCCTTTTAGGTCTTTCTAGATTCGTTGATATTGGCATGTGTCCTTTCTGTCTCTAGGACAGGAACCCTTGTTCTGTTCCTCAGACTGGGAGAATTTTCATCCAGAATTTGTTCAACTATATCTTCTCTTCTGTCTTTTTCCACCCCCTCAGTGATTCCAGTGATTCTGATGTTGGAATGTTTCATGGCATCATTTATTTCCCTAATTCTGTTTTCATGTCTTCTAAGCTGTTTGTTCCATGCCTCCTCCTGATCATTTTTCTCTATCATTTTGTCCTCTAGATCACTAATTCTTTCTTTTGCCTCTGTTACCCTAGCTGTTAGAGTATTTAGATTAAATTGGATCTCCTTGATAGCATTTTAACTTCTGCTCTGATGGCTCTCACTGCCTTTAGAGATTCTGTGTTGTCACTAATGGTTTTCTCCAACCTAGCTATTGCCTGGATAATTGTTACCCTGAATTCCCTTTCTGACATACTGTTTATTTCTATATCCAATAGTTTTGATGGAGAGGACATAGTCTCTGAATTTTTCCTCTGTTGGATGTTCCTCCTCCTAGTCATTTTGGTGAGAGGTGGTTAAGGGGTTTTATAGCTGAATATATCAACCACGATCCAGGCATGGTGCACCCTGGAATGCTTCGGAGCAATTGGAGTCACCCCCAAATAGAATGAAAAAAGAAAAAAGGGAAGAGAGAAAGTGAGAGAGAGAAAGAAAAAAAAAAGAGTGAAAACGCAGCCCGAATGAGGCCAAAAAGTAAGATTTATAAGGTATATAAACAAAAACAGACAAAAAGACTGACAAAAGTAAATGACAAGAAAGAAGGAAAAAAAAAAGAACCCAGTCAAAATGAACCCCAAAAATAAGGTTTATATAATACCAGAACAAAAACAAATACACAGAGAAACTGACAGAAGAAAAAGATGGGCGGGTGGCTATAAATCCTCGCAGTGAGAGAGGAAGGTTATTTTGGTTCTTCCTGGGTTTATCTTGTTATCTTTGTTAAAGGACTCAACTTTCCAGAGATAAAGGGAGATTAAAACTGGTTTATATATGGGGTAGTATTGAATAGGGAAAAAGGATTACCTTGAAGCTTATATCTATATGTTTTAAAAAAAAAAAAAAAAACGCAGGTATATGTATGAAAAAAGTTAAAGTTAAAAGTAAGTATGGAGGGCGCCTGGGTGGCTCAGTGGGTTAAGCCGCTGCCTTCGGCTCAGGTCATGATCTCGGGGTCCTGGGATCGAGTCCCGCATCGGGCTCTCTGCTCAGCAGGGAGCCTGCTTCCCTCTCTCTCTCTCTCTCTGCCTGCCTCTCCATCTACTTGTGATCTCTCTCTGTCAAATAAATAAATAAAATCTTTAAAAAAAAAAAAGTATGGAGTATGTTTTATTGAACCTCTAGTTGTAATGGTAGGTAGGGTAAAAAGATTAAAAGAACAAGAATCGTGAGAATGAATTAAAAACAAACAAAAAAACCCGTATCTATGAAATATACAGGTTTTAGGGCAATACCAGGAGCTTAATATATTGTTTTCTCCTGATGTCGGGGTTTTACAGTTTTATGGGGACCCTGTGGTGGTTGTCCTCTTGTTCTTTTGGCTTGCCTCTTGGGGTAGGGGCCTGCTGTGTTGTTTTCTTTCAGTCAATCTTGCTTGGGTTGAATTGTTCTGCTGCCTATAAAGAGGGGCTGGGCTCTGGAAACCAGTTTTTCAGGCTTTTGTTCTCTGGAGGTTTTGTTTGTTTATTTGTTTGTTTTTGGCTGCTCTTTGTGGCTTTTTGTAGGTTTAGTGTTAAGGAAACTCCACTCAGACCTCTGCGTCAGAGGGATGCCTCCGTCTGCTCCCCTCTGGGTGGTCCAGAACACACAGACTCCCCCTCTGCAAATTCTGCAAGCTGAAATGCAAGGTCCCACAGGCAGTGCTTGTCCCCAGCCACTGTCTCAGGGGTCACTTGAAGTGCCTGTTTGTCTCTGCACACCCCTGTGCCACTAAATCCGGGAGCGAATTTGGTCCAGGGAGCCTGCTTTTGGTGGCTGCCTTTGCCAGGACTGCTGTCTGGGGACCGGGCCCATGCTGCCAGAGATCATGCTGAGTTCCTTCAGGTGCAAGCTGGGAGTGTCCAGACCCTTGGCTGGTTCTAGAGACCACTGACTAGTGTCCACATCAAGGTCTCTCAGGCACAAGTGGGGACTGTGTGGTCAGACCCTGGTCATGCAGTGCACACAGAGCGTAAAAGGCTGTGGTTCTAGAGAGCGCCCACCAGACGGCCTCATCGAGGGTGGGAATGCACCCTGCCAGAGGTGGTGCAAGCAGCACACAGCTGGGTGGTGCAGGGACCAGGAACTGGAGGCTCTGTGGCACTCTCTCCTGCAAGGGTGGTTGCCAGCGCTGGCGGTCCTCGGTCCAAGGTTTTAGGCCTGTGCCCATGACTGCCGGATTCCACCAGTTACCCCTTAAGATCTTTTGCTCTTTTTAAGTGCTTTTAACCAGACTCCAAGTTGATGCTGGTCCCCAACCACAGGGCACTTTCATATTGGGGTATCACTTTCCAATGTGTTGCTTCTGGTGGCTCCCTGCCTCTTCTGCTTATCCTCCGATATCCATCCAAGAGTTCCCACTCTGCTTTACCTGTCCATTGGTGTCTTCTGCCCCCATAGAGATCCAGCAGTGTATAATCCTAGGTCTTGGGCTGATTTCATGGGTGTTCAGAGTGTTCTGGTAGATATTTAGCTCACTTTAGGGGACTGGTTGAAACAGGGTCTCCTACTTCTCTGCCATCATGCCCCTCCTTTCTCAGTCATATGTTTTAATTCAGATTTTCTTTGACTCCTAGTAGCATAAATGAGCTTTGCCTGATTTTGTGCTTTATATAAATGAAGTCATACAGTCTGTATTCTTTAGTTTCTGGCTTCTTTTTGCTCAATATTCATCTATGTTTTTTACTTAATTTTAAACATTTCTTTCTCATTGCTGTGTAATATTAAATATTCCATTGTGTGAGTATATCAAAATTTATTGATAAATATTAGTTTTGATTCATTTGGGTGGTTTCTAAATATGGTAATTACAATAGCGATGCTATCAGTGTTCTTCTGCAGGTCTTTTGGTGAATATATGTACACTTTCTGATGGGTTATACTTAAAGCTGGAGTTGCTGGGTCATAGGATCTGCATATGTTCAAATTTAGTCTGCACTGCCAAACAGATTTCCGAAGTGGTCTGCCAAATTACACTCTCATCAGCAATGCCTGAGAGTTCTGGTTGCTTCATAGCCTTACCAGCTCTTGGTATTTACCAGCCTTTTAATTTTAGCCATTCTGGTGGATGGGGAGTGATGTCTGCCTTGATGATGACTGATGAAACTAAGCAGCTTTCAAAATCATTGTTGGATATTTGGATACCCTCTTTTGGGAAATACCTAAATATTTTTACCTATATACTATGGGATTGTCTTTTTCTTATTTATCTTAAGAATTCTTTATATATTCTAAGTTCTTTGTTGGGTATGTGTATAGCAGGTAACTTTTACTAGTGTATAAGTTTCCCTTTTAATTTCTTAATTTTAATGTAATTTTTATGTAATTAATTTCTTAATTTTTATGTAATCCAATTTTGTCAATTTTTTATATTAACTTTTTGTATCCTGTTGAAGAAATCTTTGCCAAGATCTTATGTTTTTTCTTTAAAAGATCTATTGTTTTATCTTTGCATTTAGAACACTAAGCCACTGGGTATTGATTTTTGTTTATAATGTGAAGAAAAAGGTAAAGATAAATATTTTTTTCCCATGTGGATCCCTAAGTGACCCAACAACATTTACTAAAAAAAGACCACTCTTTCCCCCACTGTACTGCAGGGTCACCATGTCATATAAATCAGCTGATTATATATGATTGGGTCTATTTGTAGGCTCTCTGTCCAATCCATTGGTAAGTGTATTTATCCTTGGACCAGTAAATGGTTATTTTTTTAAATGATCTAAATAAGGTTTTTAAAATTTTGAACATTCAAGGATTTCCTCCCTTCTCCAGTTGCTTGCTAATCTTGTTTATTTCCTTGATTATTTCTTTGTCAGAGCATCTCTAAAATAAGGTTTCTGTTGTGAAATCAATATGCATTTTAAATCTGTGAGTTAACCTAATTTCAACTTTTTATACCATTGCTTTAAGTTCACTTAAAAAATATAGAATAAACAGAAAGATAGGATGGAAATTTGCATCTTTTTAAATGAAATATAAAAAGGTAATGTTTTGTTTTTTATTACTTGTAGGTTTGTATGGATGTGTTTAAGAAATATATAAGTATCAACGAACTGTGTTTGCTACAACGTGCAGGTATGAGACAATGGAATGATTACTATAAATTCATGAATGTGAGTGTTTCAGACAATGTGCTATTGTATCTTACAGTTTGAAAGTAAATTTAATACTTATAAGTATGAAAACTGAATGCCTTAGAGTGTCTCTGATGGTCTTAGAAGGATTAAAAATAAGTGGGGCATTTTGGTTACTAAAAAATTAGAATCCACCTTACAGTATAGTTCTTTTACATACTAATATTTGCATAATGTAGAAATTTTATGTAAAGGTGTTAAGACAGAAAAAGTAATATTGTTAATTGGCTTAAAATCTTTCTGATGGGATGTTTCAGAAATTGGATCTTCCCTACTTCTTTATCCTTCACTTTAACACTTAACCTTTAGAGGCAAATGTACCATCCATACTGAGTTCTTGCAATTCCCTAAACAGGCCAGACTCTGTTATAATATCAGAGCCACTGTTTCTGCTCTCTATCTAGGATGCCTTTCTTCCATCCTCCTACCCCATAGCAAAGACCTATTTATCTCTCAAGTCTTAGTCATAGGAAATAGCAGATTGTTGATCACTACTTCTGATCACAGAGGTGCAAAGAGATGGGCAGCTATTATTGTTGAACTTTTTTTTTGAGAGAGATTTTATTTATTTATTTGACAGAGAGAGAGAGAGATATCACAAGTAGGCAGAGAGGCAGGCAGAGAGAGAGGGGGAAACAGACTCTCCGCCGAGCAGAGAACCCGATGCAGGGCTTGATCCCAGGACCCTGAGATCATGACCCGAGCTGAAGGCAGAGGCCCAACCCACAGAGCCACCCAGGTGTCCCTACTGTTCAACTTTTTCCCATTGTTTTAAGACCCTCTCCTTTCTGCTAATGTGACTTCCAGAGGATTTAAAGGGCTAGAACTTTTTTTTTTTTAACTCTCCCTTTCATTTTTCTCTTTTTCCCCTTTTGGGAGCCTAGGATATTCAGAAACATCTGCACGCATATATGGGGAAAACTAAAAAGTGACTGTAAGGGAAAGACTCACAAAAGATGTGAGAAGACCTTAAATTTACACTTCAGGCTAGTCCTCCCCACAGAACATACTATATACTTATCTTTTATAAGATAAAAGCAGTAACAAAAACAAAAACAGGGGTGCCTGGGTGGCTCAGTGGGTTAAGCCTCTGCCTTCAGCTCAGGTCATGATCTCAGGGTCCTGGGATCAAGCCCTGCATCGCATTGGGCTCTCTGCTCAGCAGGGAGCCTGCTGCTCCCTCTCTGCCTGCCTGCCTCTCTGCCTACTTGTGATCTCTCTCTGTCAAATAAAAAAATAAAATCTTAAAAACAAAACAAAACAAAACAGCAAACCCTGGGGAAGGGAGAGAATCTGAGCTCTGTAATTACCACATTATTAGATTCAAATGCGCACTTTTCAACAAGAAGTCACAAGGTATACAGAGAAATAGGAAAAATACTCAAAGGAAAAAATAAATCAAAAGAAACTGTCCCTGTAAAGATCAAATGGCAGATAGTTGAGACCATAACCTGAAAACAACTGTCTTAAAGATATCTAAGGTACTAACAAAAATATAGAGGAACTAACGAAAAAGATGTATGAACAAAATGGGGATATCAATAAGGAGAGAAAACTTTAAAAAAACTCACAAAAATATGGAGCTGAAAAATTCCAATAACTGAAGTGAAAAATTCACTTTGGGGATTCAAAGGCAGAAATTATCAAGTTCAAGGAACAGAAAGAAGAAAGATTGAAGAAAAGTGAACACAACCTAGGGGACCTGTGGGACTCTGTTAAATGGAGCAACATACACATTGTGGGAATCCCAGAAGAAGAAGAGAAAGAGAAAGGGACAGAAAGAGTATGTGAACAAATAATGGCTGAAAACTTACAAATTTTTTTAATGTTTTTTAATTTTAATTTATTATTATTTTTTAAATTTTATTTTTTATAAACATATATTTTTATCCCCAGGGGTACAGGTCTGCGAATCGCCAGGTTTACACACTTCACAGCACTCACCATAGCACATACCCTCCCCAATATCCATAACCCCACCCCCTCACCCCCTCCCCCCATCAACCCTCAGTTTGTTTTGTGAGATTAAGAGTCACTTATGGTTTGTCTCCTTCCCAATCCCATCTTGTTTCATTTCTTCTTCTCCTACCCCCTTAACCCCCCATGTTGCATGTCCTCTCCCTCATATCAGGGAGATCATATGATAGTTGTCTTTCTCCGATTGACTTATTTCACTAAGCATGATACCCTCTAGTTCCATCCACGTCATCGCAAATGGCAAGATTTCATTTCTTTTGATGGCTGCATAGTTAGTATTCCATTGTGTATATATACCACTTCTTCTTTATCCATTCGTCTGTTGATGGACATCTAGGTTCTTTCCATAGTTTGGCTATTGTAGACATTGCTGCTATAAACATTCGGGTGCACGTGCCCCTTCGGATCACTACGTTTGTATCTTTAGGGTAAATACCCAGCAGTGCAATTGCTGGGTCATAGGGTAGTTCTATTTTCAACATTTTGAGGAACCTCCATGCTGTTTTCCAGAGTGGTTGCACCAGCTTGCATTCCCACCAACAGTGTAGGAGGCTTCCCCTTTCTCCGCATCCTCGCCAGCATCTGTCATTTCCTGACTTGTTAATTTTAGCCATTCTGACTGGTGTGAGGTGATATCTCATGGTGGTTTTGATTTGTATTTCCCTGATGCCGAGTGATATGGGGCACTTTTTCATGTGTCTGTTGGCCATCTGGATGTCTTCTTTGCAGAAATGTCTGTTCATGTCCTCTGCCCATTTCTTGATTGGATTATTTGTTCTTTGGGTGTTGAGTTTGCTAAGATCTTTATAGATTTTGGACCCTAGCCCTTTATCAGATATGTCATTTGCAAATATCTTCTCCCATTCTGTCAGTTGTCTTTTGGTTTTGTTAACTGTTTCCTTTGCTGTGCAAAAGCTTTTGATCTTGATAAAATCCCAATAGTTCATTTTTGCCCTTGCTTCCCTTGCTTTCCTTGCCTTTGATATAGTGTCCTTCCTCATCTCTTATTATAGTCTTTGGCTTAAAATCTAATTGATCTGATATAAGGATTGCCACTCCTGCTTTCTTCTGATGTCCATTAGCATGGTAAATTCTTTTCCACCCCCTCACTTTAAACCTGGAGGCATCTTCGGGTTTAAGATGAGTTTCTTGTAGGCAACATATAGATGGGTTTTGTTTTTTGATCCATTCTGATACCCTGTGTATTTTGATTGGGGCATTTAGCCCATTAACATTCAGGGTAAGTATTGAGAGATATGAATTTAGTGCCATTGTATTGCCTGTAAGGTGACTGTTATTGTATATTGTCTCTGTTTCTTTCTGATCTACTACTTTTAGGGTCTCTCTTTGCTTAGAGGACCCCTTTCAATATTTCCTCTAGAGCTGGTTTGGTATTTGCAAATTCTTTCAGTTTTTGTTTGTCCTGGAAGCTTTTAATCTCTCCTTCTATTTTCAATGATAGCCTAGCTGGATATAGTATTCTTGGCTACATGTTTTTCTCGTTTAGTACTCTGAATATATCATGCCAGCTCTTTCTGGCCTGCCAGGTCTCTGTGGATAAGTCTGCTGCCAATCTAATATTTTTACCATTGTATGTTACAGACTTCTTTTCCCGGGCTGCTTTCAGGATCTTTTCTTTGTCACTAAGACTTGTCAATTTTACTATTAGGTGACGGGGTGTGGACCTATTCTTATTGATTTTGAGGGGGGTTCTCTGAACCTCCTGGATTTTGATGCTTGTTCCCTTTGTCATATTGGGGAAATTCTCTCCAACATACCTTCTGCTCCCCTCTCTGTTTCCTCTTCTTCTGGAATCCCAATTATTCTAATGTTGTTTCGTCTTATGGTGTCACTTATCTCTCGAATTCTCCCCTCGTGGTCCAGTAGCTGTTTGTCCCTCTTTTGCTCAGCTTCTTTATTCTCTGTCATTTGGTCTTCTATATGGCTAATTCTTTCTTCTGCCTCATTTATCCTAGCAGTGAGAGCCTCCATTTTTGATTCCACCTCATTAATAGCTTTTTTTATTTCAACTTGGTTAGATTTTAGTTCTTTTATTTCTCCAGAAAGGGCTTTTATATCTCCCAAGAGGGTTGCTTTAATATCTTCCATGCCTTTTTCAAGCCCAGTTAGAACCTTGAGAATCATCATTCTGAACTCTATATCTGACATATTACCAATGTCTGTATTGATTAGGTCCCTAGCCTTTGGTACTGCTTCTTGTTCTTTTTTTTGTTGTGAATTTTTCTGCCTTGTCATTTTGTCCAGATAAGAGTATATGAAGGAGCAAGTAAAATACTAAAAGGGTGGCTACAACCCCAGGAAAATATGCTTTAGCCAAATCAGAAGAGATCCCAAATCGTGAGGGGGGAGAAAGGGGAAAAAAAGGGGTTCTGAAAGAAAAAAAAAAGAAAGCCGATAAAAAATATAAAAAGGAAAAAAAAATATATATATATTAGAATAACTATTTAAAAAATGTTAAAAAAGAAAACGGTAAAAGTTAAAAAAATTTAGCAGAAGAAGAGAAAAAAAAATTGAAAAAGAAAAAAAAAATTAAATTAACTGCAAGGCTAAAGAATCATGGGGAGAAAGCCATGAGTTCCATGCTTTGCTTTCTTCTCCTCTGGAATTCCGCCGCTATCCTTGGTATTGAAACTGCACTCCTTGGTAGGTGAACTTGGTCCTGGCTGGGTTTCTCGTTGATCTTCTGGGGGAGGGGCCTGTTGTAGTGATTCTCAAACGTCTTTGCCCCAGGCGGAGTTGCACCGCCCTTATCCGGGCTGGGCTGAGTAATCCGCTTGGGTTTGCTGGCTTTTCTTTCGGGAGCTTTTGTTCCCTGAGCACTTTCCGTAGAGTTCTGGAAGACGGGAATGAAGATGGCGGCCTCCCGGTCTCCGGCCCAGGAGCCGAGAGCACGGGACCCCACTCCTCAGTGCGCCCTCAGAGAACAGCGCCCAATTACTCCCGTCACCCTGGCCTCAGGCCGCGCTCTGAGCTGACCGAGCCTGCGACCGGTTCAAGGTAACCCCGAGTTTAGAGCTTACTCCTCGGCTCTGTCTCTGTAGCCGGCTTCCCTGTTCTAATACCGGTAAGCTCTGCGACACTCAGACACCCCCGATCCTTCTGTGACCCTGTGGGACCTGAGGCCGCGCTGACCCCGCCTGGGCTTCACCCCAGTTAAGCCTCTGGAGCGATGTCCCTCAGTGGAACAGACTTTTAAAAGTCCTGATTTTGTGCTCCGTTGCTCCGCCGCTCGCTGGGAGCCGGCCCCTCCCCCCGCGGTCTATCTTCCAGTCGCTTTGGATTCACTTCTCCGCCAGTCCTACCTTTCAAATAGTGGTTGATTTTCTGTTTCTAGAATTGCTGTTCTTCTTCTCTTCAATCTCCCGTTGGATTTGTAGGTTTTTGCAATCTTTAGATAAGCTACTTAGCTGATCTCCCGCTACCTGAAGTAGTCTCAGCCTGCTACTTCTCCGCCATCTTGACTCCTCCTCCCCAAAAACTTACAAATTTGATGAAAATCATGAATTTAAATGTCCAGAATCTCAGCAAACTCCAGGTAGGATGAACTCAAAGAGACACACACCAAAACACATTATAATCAAAGTTTCAAAAGACAAACACAAAGAATCTTGAAAGCAGCAGGAGAGAAGCAAATCATCATATCCAAGTGTTCTTCAATAAAATTATAGCAAATTTCTCATTAGAAACTGGAAATTTCTGTCAACCAGAAACCCTATATTCCTGAAAACTGCCCTTCAAAAATAAGAGGGAAATTAAGACATTTTCAGATAAACGAAAGCTGAGAGAGTTCATTTCTCCTAGACCTGCCCTGCATGAAAAGATCAAGGGAGTCCTGCATTGTGAAATGAAAGCGCACAAAACAGTAACTCAAGGTCATGTGGGAAAAAAAGGATTTCAATAAAGGTAAATACATGGGCAGTTGTAAAAGCTAGTATTACTGTTTCAATAGTTTGTATCTGCCATTTTGTTTTCTACATGATTAAGGGTACGAATACATTTAAAGAAAAATGTTATTAGTGTAAAAGCTAGTATTATAGCAGATTTAGTAACTCCAAATCTTCTTTTCTATATAAGAAACTTATGCATTAAAAAAAAACTATTAATATTTTGGGAGACACAGTATATAAAAATGTAATTTTGTGACAACAACTTAAAAGGGTAGGGATGGAGTATAAAAAAGAGTTTTTGTATGTTATTGAAGTTAAGTTGGTATAAGTTCATATTAGAGTGTTATGACTTTAGGATGTTAAATGTAATCCCCATGGCAATCACAAAGAAAACAGCTATAGAATATACACAAAAACATGAAAAAGGAATTTAAATGTTTACTGAAAAAAATCAGCTAAATACAAAAAAAAGACAATGGTAATGCAGGATATAAGGAACAAAAAAGCTACAAGTATGCAAATAGAAAACAAATAGCAAAATAACAGAAGTAAGTCCTTCCTTATCAGTAATTACTTTTAAAGTAAATGAGTAAAGTAAATGAGTTAAACTTTCCAATTAAAGGACAGGTTAGCAGAGTAAATAAAAACACATGGTCCAACTGTATGCTGTTTAGAAGATATTCACCTTAGATCCAAAGACACAAATAGATTGAAAGTAAAAGAATGGGAAAAGATGTCCTATACAAATATTAACCAAAAGAGAGCAGGGCCATAGCTATACTAGTATCAGACAAAATAGACTTTAGATCAAAAGAGGTTAAAAGAGAGAAAGGACATTATATAGGAATATAAGTTTCAATATAATAATAAGATACAATAGTTAGAAACAAAACATTTACACACTTAATGACAGGCCACGAAAATACATAAAGCAAAAACTGACAGAATTGAAGAGAGACATAGTTTTCCAATAATAGTTGGAGACTTAAGTATCCAATTCACAGTAATGTATAGAACAAGATAAAAAATAGAATACTTAACACAATATACCAACTAAACCTAACAGACATATACACAGTATTCTACCCAATAACAATAGTGTACACATTATTTTCATGAATACATGTGACATTTTCCAGGATAGACAAAATCTTAGGCCACAAATTAATTCTCAACAGGTTTTAAAAGATAGATATTGTAGAGGCACCTAGGTGG
The DNA here is from genome assembly GCF_902655055.1 of Lutra lutra. Taxonomy (NCBI): domain Eukaryota; kingdom Metazoa; phylum Chordata; class Mammalia; order Carnivora; family Mustelidae; genus Lutra; species Lutra lutra. The sequence continues at coordinate 161,632,334 of NC_062278.1, forward strand.
CTCAGTTACTTAAGCCTTCAGCTATTGATCTCAGCTCAGTTTTTGATTCAGGTTCGTGAGTTCTAGCCCTGCACTGGGTTCCATGCTGGATGTGGAAACTACTTTAAAAAAAAAATGATATTGCACAAAGTATCTTCTCTGACCACAATCTAATAAAATTAGACATCAGTAACAGAAGAAAACTGAAAAATTCACAAAACTGTAAGTTGAATGTGTGACTCAAAGAAGAAATCACAAGGGGCGCCTGGGTGGCTCAGTGGGTTAAGCCGCTGCCTTCGGCTCAGGTCATGATCTCAGGATCCTGGGATCGAGCCCCGCATCGGGCTCTCTGCTCAGCAGGGAGCCTGCTTCCTCCTCTTTCTCTGTCTGCCTCTCTGCCTGCTTGTGATCTGTCTCTGTCAGATAAATAAATAAAATCTTTAAAAAAAAAAAAAAGAAGAAATCACAAGATAAATTAGAAAAAAACTTACAGGCAAAGGAGAATGAAACACAACATATCAAAACTTATGGGATTCAGTGAAAGTGGTGTTAAGAGGGAATTTTGTAGTTCTAAAGGCTTACATTAAAAAATAAGAAAGATCTCAAATCAATAACTGAACTTTACAACTTTAAAGAAAGAAAAATAAACTAAAACTCAAAGCTAGCAGAAGGAAGGAAATGATAAAAATTAGAGCAGAGATAAATGGAATAGAGAGTTGAAAAACAGTGAGAAAATGAAACTAAAAGCTGGTTCTTAAAAAAGACCCAACAAGATGAACAAACCTTTAGCTAAATAAACTAAGAAAAAAGGAATATTCACATTACTAAAATAAAAAATGAAAGTCAGACATTAGCACAATTCTATAGAAATAAAAACAATTATAAGAAAATACTATGAATACGATGGAATAATTGTACACAAAAGCAAATGAAATGGATGAATTTTTTTAGGAAAAAACATAAAACCTGCTAAGACTAAATGATGAATAGAAAATCTGAATAGAACTGTAACTAGTAAGGAGATTAAATCAGTAATCAAAAGTCTCTGACAAAAGCCCTGCACCCAATGCCTTCATTTGTCAGTTCTGTCAAACATTTAAAAAAGAATACCAAATATTCTCAATCTTTCCCAAAAAGTTGAAGAGGAAGGAACACTTGATTACTCATTCTATGAGGTTGAGTTAGTCACTGCTTTGATACCAAAGCCAGGCATAAACACTACAAGAAAAGAAAACTACAGATGAGTATCCCTTAAGAACATTGATACAGAAATCCTCAACAAAATACTAGCAAACCAAAGTCAGCAGCACATTGAGAGGACTATACATCATAACTGAGATTTATTCTTGGACTTGCAAGGATAGTACAACATATAAAAATCAATCAGATTAATACACCACATTATCAGAATGAAAGAGAAAAAAACACATGGTCATGTCAATTGATGCAGAAAAAGCATCTGATAAAATTCAACATTCTTTTATGATAAGAACACTGAAAAAAATTAGGAATAAGAGGAAACTACCATAATAAAAGCCATATGAGTTTTTCCCGCTGTCTAAAAGTAGAGTGCTCCTATGAAAACTTTAATAAGCCAAATGGCATAAAGTGGAGAAACAGTTACCATTTTGTAAAAGTGAAAATCCTCTTCAGATTTCTTTCAGTAGGTGAAAATAGGTACAGTTCTACCTCAGATACTGTGAGTTCCAGCCTAGACCATTGCAGTAAAATAAATATAGCACAGGGATGAATCAAGTGAAATTTTTTGCTTCCTAGTGCATATAAAAGTTATATTTATCATTCATCATCAGGGAAATACAAATCAAAACTATGATGAGATACCACCTCAAACCTGTAAGAATGGCTAAAATTAACAAAACAAAAACAACAGGTGGTAAGGGTGCAGAAAAAGGGGAACCCTCTTGAACTGTTGGTGGAAATCCAAACTGGTGCAGCCGCTCTGGAGAACATTCTGGATGTTCCTCAAAAAGTTAAAAATAGAACTACCCTATGACCTAGCAATTGTACTACTAGGTATTTATCCAAAAGATACAAAAATATAGATTTGAAGGGGTTCATGCACCTCTATGTTTATAGCAGCATTATCAACAAAAGCCAAACTGTGGAGAGAGCCCAAATGTCCATTAACTGATGAATGGATTAAAAAAAGATGTGGGGTGGGGAATAAAAACATACTACTTTAAAAAAAAAAAGATGTGGTATATATATATATATATACACACACATATATATATATATGTATGTATATGTATATATATATACATACATACACACACACACAATGGAATATTATTCATCCATCAAAAGAATGAAATCTTGCCATTTGCAGTGATGTGGATGGAGCTAGAGTGTATTATGCTAAGTGAAATAAGTCAGCCAGAGAAAGACAAATACCGTATGATCTCATTCATATGTGGAATTTAAAAAAGAGAACACGTGAACATATGGGAAGGGGGAAAAGAGAAAAAAAGAGGGAAACAAGTGACTCTTAATGACAGAAAGCAAACAGGGTTGATGGAGGGAGGAGGGTTGGGGAAGGGCTGGATGGGTGATGTCTCTTAAAGAGGGTACTTGTTGTGATGAGCACTGGGTGTTGTATGTAAATGATGAATCACTGAATTCTACTCCAGAAACCAATATTTGACTGTATGTTAACTAACAAAATTGAAATTTAAAAAGTTACATTTATTTATACTGTACTGTAGTCTGTTAAGTGTGCAATAATAAAAAAAAGTATATACCTTAGTTAAACTTAATTTTAAAAATTTTAGCCATCATCCAAGCCCTCAGCAAGTCCCAATCAGTGATCGCATTGATTACAGATCAGTGAATGAAAAAGTTCAAAATATTTGAAGAATAACCAGATGTGACACAGAGACATGAAATGAGCAAATGCTGTTGGGAAAATGGTACCACTAGGCTTACTTGATGTAGGGTTCCTGCAAACCTTTAATTTATAAAAAAATTCAGTATCTACACTGTGCAATAAAATGAAGTGCAATAAAAAAAGGTAGGCCTATACTAACATAGGTCTTTAAAAAAGTGAAGTGGCATAAAGCAAGCTTCCAGAGAGTGAGGGAAACCTATATATGAAAAACCTGCTGTAGACATCATACTTCATGGTGAACGACTAAAAACTTTTAAGATCAGGAACAAAAGCAAGGATACCCATTTTCATCACTTCTGTTCAATAGAGAACTGGAAGTTCTAGCCAGAGTGATTAGGCAAGGCAAGGCAATAAAATACATCCATTTTGGAAAAGAAGAAGTAAAATTATCTCTGTTTGCACATTATCAACAATAGCCAAAATATGGAAAGAACCCAAGTATCCATTGACTGATGAATAGATAAAGAGGATGTGGGGTGTGTGTGTATGTGTGTGTGTACGCACATACATATATATAATAGAATATTATGCAGCCATCAAAAGAATGAAATCTTGCCATTTGCAACAGCATGAATGGAGCTAGAGTGTATATGCTAAGCAAAATAAGTCAGAGAAACACAAATACCATATGATTTCACTCATATGTGGAATTTAAGAAAACAGATGAAAATAGGGGAAAGGAAAAGAAAAAGAGGGTAACAAACCACAAAAGACTCTTAACAATAGAGAACATACTGAGGGTTGGTAAAAGACAGGTAGGTGGGAGATAGGCTAATGAGTGAAAGAAATAACAAAAACATTTCAGTTTACAATTAATAAACTATTTAGGAATTAACCAAGGAGCTGAAAATCATGTGTGATGAAATCTACAAAGCATTGCTGAAAAAAGAATAACCTGGAGGAATCATATTTCCTGACTTGAAAACTACCTACAAAGCTACAGTAATAAAAAACCACAGTACTGGTACAGACAGACATACAAACCAATAGAATTGAATAAAGAGCCCAAACAAAACCCTCTTATATGTGATCAAATGATTTTAGACAATGGTACCAAGACCATCCAATGGGGAAAGGATAGTTCTTTCAACAAGTGATGGTGAGAATACTGGATATCCATATGCTAAAGAACCTTTACCTAATACTATCCTTACCTAATACTACATACAAAAATTAATTCAGAATGGATCAAAAAAGAGTTTAATGTAACTTTAATATAAGACCTAAAACAAGAAAAGCCTTGGAAGTCATAATAACAAAAGATTTACAACACTGGTTTGGCAAGAACTTCTCAGATGTGACAGTAAAAACACAGAACAAAAGACAAAGACAAATTGGACTTCATGAAAATTTAAAAATTTTGTCCATTAAGAGATAGATCGAAAGAGTAAAACTTCAGCCCACAGAATGGAAGAAAATATTTGCAAATCATATATCTAATCATGGATTAATATCCAAAATATATAGAGAACTCCTAAAGCTGAACAGCAAGAAAACCAACCTGATTCAAAAGTAGGCAAAATACTTGAGTAGACCTTTTTTTTTGCAAGATGTACAAATGGCCAACAAGCTCATAAAAAAGATGCTCAACATCACTAATCATTAGGGAAAGGCACATAAAACTACAGTGTGATACCACCTAACACCCATTAGGATGGTTACTATCAAAACAAAAAAAATGCATTAGGATACAGAGAAATTTGAACCTTTGTGCACTGTTGGTGGAAATGTGAAATGTTACATACACTGTGGAAAACAGTATGGCAGTTCTTCAAAAAATTAAAAATAGAATTACTATATGATCCAGCAGTTCTTCTAGGTATATACACAAAAGAATTGGCATCAGGGTCTTGAAAGATATGTGTATACACATGTTCATAGCAGCATTATTTATAATAGCTGAAATCTAAAGATCCCAAATGTTCAGTGACATGAATGGATTAGGAAAATTTGGTATATACATACAGTATAATATTATTCAACGTAAAAAAAGAAAAAGTCTAACATATGTTACAATATGGATGAACCTTGAGGTCATTATGTTAAGTGAAGTCAGTCAGTCACAAAAAGCCAAATACTGTATGATTCTACTTATGTGAGGTACTTAGAGTAGTCAAAATCACAGAGACAGAAAGTAGAATGGTGGTTACTGGGAGCTGGGAGGAGGGGGGAAGGGAGAATTATTGTTTAAAGGGTATAGAGTTTCAGTTTTATAAGTTGAAAGGAATTATGGAAATGGGTGAACATTTTGAATATATTTAATACCACTGAATGTACACCTAAAAATAATGAAGATGGTAAATTTTTTATTATGTATATTGTATCACAATGAAACTTGTGGGGGCAAGAAAGCAATGTAGCAGTTCATGTCAAAAGCTATGAAAATAGTCAAACCTTTTCCTCCAAACAGTTTAACCAAAGGAGATCATTTTAAAGGGGAAGCTATATTAATATTTTAAATTTTAAAAGTACTTTGTGACAAAAGAAGGAGTGCTTCATGTCAATTACCATGGACTACTTAAACACTAACAATTTTTTTCCAACTATGCTTTCTTTCTTTAAACATATGCAGTTCCAGTTTAATAAGTTATAGTAGCAGATACTGAATTTCTCATGTTACCTGCTAAGATGGCAACTATGTAGATACTACAAAGTGAATAGCCGGAAGAATTCATTTGTATGTAGCCAGGAAAAACAATTATAGTACATAAAGGAGCTTTAAAATAAAAACTTAATGTTATTATTTTGTATTATTAAAGTTGTATAAGGTAATTATAACTTCAACATTAATTTTTCATTTTTCTTAGATTTAAAAAAAATTAAAAAATTATATTATGTTAATCACCATACAGTACATCATTAGTTTTTCATGTGGTGTTCAAGATTCATTGTTTGCATATAACACCCAGTGCTCCATGCAATAACGTGCCTTCCTTAAAACCCACCACCTGGCTAACACATTCCCCCACCCACCTCCCCTCTAAAACCCTCAGTTCGTTTCCTGGAGCCGTCTCTCATGGTTCATCTCTCACTCTCATTCATCCCCCCACTTCCTTTTCCCCTTCCTTTTCCTAATGTGCTCCATGCTATTCCTTTTGTTCCACATATGGGTGAAACCATATGATAATTGTCTTTCTCTGTTTGACTTATTTCACTTAGCATCATCTCCTCCGGTTCCATCCATGTTGATCCAAATGTTGGGTACTCATCCTTTCTGATGGTTGTGTAATATTCCATTGTATATATGGACCACATCTTCTTTATCCATTCGTCTGTTGAAGGGCATCTTGGCTCCTTCCACAGTTTGGCTGTTGTGAACATTGTTGCTGTGAACATTGGCACAGGCATGTGCTCCTTCTTTTCACTACATCTGTATCTTTGAGGTAAATACCCAATAGTATAATTGCTGGGCCATCAGGTAGCTCTATTTTTAACTGTTTGAGGAACCTCCACATGGTTTCCCAAAGTGACTATACCAACTTGCATTCTCACCAACAGTGTGAGAGGGTACCCCTTTCTCCATAACCTCTCCAACATTTGTTTTTTCCTGTCTTGTCAGCATTTGCCATTCTAACTAGTATAAGGTGGTATCTCAATGTGGTTTTGATTTGTATTTCCCCGATGGCTAATGATGTTGAACATTTTTTCATGTGTCTGTTAACCATTTGTATGTCTTCTTTGGAGAAGTGTCTGTTCACATCTTCTGCCCATTTCTTTACTGGATTGTGTTTTGGGTGTTAAGTTTGAGATGTGCTCTATAGCTCTTGGATACCAGGCCTTTATCTGTAGTGTCATTTGCAAATAACTTCTCGCATTCTGTGGGTTGCCTTTTTGTTTTGTTGACTGTTCCCTTTGCTGTGCAGAAGCTCTTGATCTTGGTGCAGTCCCAGAAGTTCATCTTCACTTTTGTTTCCTTTGCCTTTGGAGACATATCTTGAAAGAACTTGCTGTGGCCAATGTTGAAGAGGTTACTGCCTATATTCTCCTCTAGGACTTTAATGGATTCCTGTCTCACGTTGAGGTTTTTCATCCATTTTGAGTTTATCTGTGTATATGGTATAAGAGAATGGTCCAGTTTCTATGGACCATTCTATACATAGCTGTCCAATTTTCCCAGCAACATTTATTAAAAAGACTGTTATTTCTCCATTGGATATTCTTTACTGCCTTGTCAAAGATTAGTTGACCATAGAGTTGAGTGTCCATATCTGGGCTCTTTATTCTGTTCCATTGGTCTATGTATCTGTTTTTGTGCAAGTACCATGCTGTCTTGGTGATCACAGCTTTGTAATACAGCTTGAAATCAGGCAACATGATGCCCCCAACTTTGGTTTTCTTTTTCAGCATTTCCTTGATGATTTGGGGTCTTTTCTGGTTCCATACAAATTTTAGGATTGTTTGTTCCAGCACTTTGAAAATTGCTGATAGTATTTTGATTGGGAAGGCATTGGAAATATAGATTGCTCTGGACAGCATAGACATTTTCCCAGTGTTTATTCTCTGATCCATGAGGTTGAAATATTTTTCTATCTTTTTGTGTCTTCAATTTGTTTCTTAAGTGTTCTGTAGTTTCTAGAATATAGATCCTTTACCTCTTTGGTTAGGTTTATTCCTGGGTTATCTATGGTTTTTGGTGCTATTGTAAGTGGAGTCAATTCCTTAATTTCTCTTTCCTTAGTCACATTGTTAGTGTATAGAAATGCCACTAATTTCTTTTTTTTTAAAGATTTTATTTATTTTTTTGACAGGCAGAGATTACAAGTAGAGAGGCAGGCAGAGAGAGAGAGAGGTGGAAGCCAGCTCCCTGCTGAGCAGAGAGCCCAATGTAGGGCTCGATCCCAGGACCCTGGGATCATGACCTGAGCCGAAGGCAGGGGCTTTAACCCGCTGAGCCACCCAGGTGCCCCAATGCCACTGATTTCTGTGCATTGATTTTGTATCCTGCCATGTTGATGAATTGCTGTATGAGTTCTGATAATTTGGGGCTCGAGTCTTTTGGGTTTTCCACATAAAGCATCATGTCATCTGCAACGAGAGAGAGTTTGACTTCTTCTTTGCCAATTTGGATACCTTTTCTTTCTTTTTGTTGTCTGATTGCTGTTGCTAGGACTTCTAGTACTATGTTGGACAATGGTGTGAGAGTAGGTATCCTTGTCATGGTCCTGATCTCAATGGGAAGGCTCTCAGCTTTTCCTCATTGCGAATGATATTTGCTATGGGTTTTTCATAGATGGATTTTATGAAGTTGAAGGAATGTTCCCTCTATCCCTATACTCTAAAGAGTTTTAATCAGGAAAGGATTCTGTATTTTCTCAAATGCTTTTTCTGCATGAATTGAGAGGACCATGTGGTTCTTGTCTCTTATTAATGTGTTCTGTCAAACTGATTGATTTGCGAATGTTGATCAACCCTTGCATCCCAGGGATAAATCCCACCTGGTCATGGTGGATAATCTTTTTATTATACTGTTGGATCTTAATAGCTAGGATCTTGTTGAGAATCTTAGCATCCATATTCATCAGGGATATTGGTCCAAAATTCTCCTTTTTATGGGGTCTTTGCTTGGTTTGGGGATCAAGGTAATGCTGACCTCATAGAAAGAGTCTGAAAGTTTTCCTTCTGTTTCTATTTTTTGAAACAGCTTCAGGAGAATAGGTATTTCTTCTTTGAATGTTTCATAGAATTCCCCAGGGAATCCATCAGGTCTTAGACTCTTGTTTCTTGGGAGGTTTTTGATCACTGCTTCAATCTTGTTACTAGTTATTGGTCTATTCAGGTTGTCAGTTTCTTCCTGTTCCAGTTTCCAGGAATAAATCCATTTCTTTTAGGTTGCTTATCTTATTGGCATATAGCTGTTGATAATAATTTCTGATGATTGTTTCTATTTCCTTGATGTTAGTCGTGATCTCTCCCCTTTCATTCATAATTTTATTAATTTGGGTTCTTTCTCTTTTCTTTTGAATAAGTCTGGCCAGTGGTTTATTGATCTTATTACTTCTTTCAAAGAATCAGCTTCTGGTTTCATTGATGTGTTCTACTGTATCTTGCATTTCTAATCCATTGATCTCTGCTCTAATCCTGATTATTTCCTTGCTTGTGCATGGGGTTGGCTTAACTTGTTGATTCTTCAGTTCTTTAAGGTGTAAAGAGAGTTTATGTTTTTGGGATTTTTCTTTTTTTTTTTTGAGTGAGGCTTGGATGGCTATGTATTTCCCCCTTAGGACCACCTTTGCCATATCCCATAGGTTTTTGGACCGATGTGTCTTTATTCTCATGTTTCCATGAATTGTTTAAGTGCTTCTTTGAGTTCCTGGTTGATCTGAACATTCTTGAGCAGGATGCTCTTTAGCTTACAAGTGTTTGAATTCCTTCCAAACTTTTTCTTGTGATTAAGTTCCAGTTTCAAAACAATGTGGCCTGAGAATATGCAGGGAATAATTTGTCTTTTGGTATCAGTTGAGCCCTGATTTGTGACTCAGTATGTGGTCTCTTCTGGAGAAAGATCCATGTGCCCTTGAGAAAAGTTAATTTTCTGTTATTTTAGAGTGGAATGTTCTGTTTATACCTGTGAGGCCCATCCGGTCCAATGTGTCATTCAAAGCTCTTGTTTCTTTGTTGATTTTCTGCTTAGATGATCTGTCTGTTGCTGAGAGTGGCATGTTAAGATCCCCTATAATTAACATATTCTTATCAATATGTCTCTTTATTTTGATTAACAGTTGGCTTCTGTAGTTGGTTGTTCCCATGCTGGGGGCATAAATATTTGTAATTGTTAGAACTTCTTGTTGGATAGATCCTTTAAGCATGATGTAGTGTCCTTCTGTATCTCTTGACTAAAGTCTTTAGCTTAAAATCTAATTTGTCTCTTATAAGAATTGCTACCCCACCTTTCTTTTGAGTCCCGGTGACATGAAAGATGGTTCTCCATCCCTTCACTTTCAGTCTGGATGTATCTTTAGTTTCAAAATTCATCTCTTGTAGACAGCATATGGACGTGTCCTGTCTTTTTTGCCAGTCTGCTACCCTGTGCCATTTTATGGGAGCATTTAGGCCTTTCACATTGAGAGTGATTATTGGAAGATACTTTTTATTGTCATCATGTTGCCTGTGAAGTCCTTGTTCCTATAGATTGTCTGTAAATTTCTGTTCTATATCACTCTTGGGTTCTTTCTTCTTTTATAGACCCCCCTTTTAATATTTCTTGTAGTGCTGGCTTGGTGGTCTTTAATCTTTTAATCTTTGCTGGTCTTGGAAGTTCTTTATCTCTCCATCCATTCTGAATGTAAGCCTTGCCAGGTAAAGTATTCTTGGCTGCGTGTTTTTGTCATTCAGTGCCCTGAACATGTCTTGTCAGCCCTTCCTGGCATGCCAGATTTCTGTGGAGACATCTGATGTTATTCTGATGTTCCTCCCTCTTTATGTAAGGAATCTCTTCCCCTTAGCTGCCCTTAAGACATTTTGTCTGAATTTAGGAGTTGAGAATTTCATAATTCCGCATCTGGAGGTCTTTCTACCCTCACTGATCTTGGGAGGTGTCCTCTCTGCCTCTAGGACATGACCACTTGTTCCATTCTGCAGATTAGGGCAGTTCTCATCTAGGATTTGTTCAACTATATCTTCTAGTCCTCTCTCTCTTTCCACCCCCTCAGGGATCCCAATAATTCTGCCATTAGAACCTTTCATAGCATCATTTATTTCTCTAATTTTGTTTTCATGGCTTCTAAGCTGTTTGTTCCAGGCCTCCTCCTGATCCTTCTCTCTGTCAGTTTGTCTTTTAGATCACTAATTTGATCTTCTGTCTCATTTACCCTAGCTGTTAGAGTATTTGGATTAGATTGGATCTCATTGATAGCATTTTTAAGTTCTGTCAGATCAGTACTCACTTCCGCCCTTAGAGATTCTAGGTTGCCACTAATGGTCTTCTCCAACCTAGCCATTGTCTGGATAACTGTTAGCCTGCATTCTATTTCTGACATATTGTTTATGTCCATATCCAATAGTTCTGTGACAGAGGTCACAGTCTGAATTTTTCCTCTGTTGCATGTTTCTTCTCCTAGTCATTCTGATGAGAGGTGGTTGAGGGGATGTGTAGCTGAAAATATCAACCACGATCCTGGCAAGGTGCACCCTGGAAAGTTTTGGTGTAATTGAAGTCACCACCAAAAAGAAAGAAAAAAGAGAGAGAGGGAAGAAAAAAAAAAAAAAACAGCTTAAATGAGCCCCAAGAGTAAGATTTATAAAGTACAAAAACAAAAATGAACAGAGAAAAAGACCAACAAAAGAAAAAGAAAAAAAGAAAAAGAAAAACCCAGCCAAAATGAACCCCAAGAATAAGATTCATAAAGTACAAAAGGAAAAACACACAGAAACACTGACAAAAGAATAAGACAGGAATGTGGTTATAATCCCTCAACGTGGGTGATGAAGGGTATTTCAGTTCTTCCTGGGTGTATCTTGATATCTTTTTAAAGGACTCAACTTTCCAGAGATACAGGGAAATTAAAATTGGTGTATATATATATATAGGGGTAGTATTAAATAGGAAAAAAGGACTAACTTGAAGCTTATATCTATGTGTATATATATATATATATATAAAAGTATATGTTTCGAAAAAGTTCAAGTTAAAAGTTACTAAGTAGGGGCGCCTGGGTGGCTCAGTGGGTTAAGCCTCTGCCTTCGGCTCAGGTCATGATCTCAGGGTCCTGGGATTGAGCCCCACATTGGGTTCTCTGCTCAGTAGGGAGCCTGCTTCCCACCCCCCGCCTTCCTCTCTGCCTGCCTCTTTGCCTACTTGTGATCTCTCTTTGTCGAATAAATAAATAAAATCTTAAAAAAAAAGTTACTAAGTAATATGTTGTATTAAACATCTAGTTGAAATGGTAAGTAGGTAAAAAGAAAATAAGAACAAGAATTATGAGAATGAATTTAAAGGAAAAAAAAGTTGTAACTACAAAATATACAGGCTGTGGTGCAATACCAGGAGCTTAATATATTGTTTTCCCCTGATGTTGAGGTTTTACAGTTTTATGGGCACACTATGGTTATTGTCCTCTTGTTCTTTCTGCTTGTCTTCTGGAGGCGGGGCCTGCTGTATTGTTTCTCAGTCAGTCCTGTTTGAGTCATGTTGCCCTGCACCCTACCAAGGGACTGGGCTTGGTGGAAACCAGTTTTTCAGGGTTTTGTTCTCTGGAGGCTTTGTTCTTTGGCGATTTTTTGTTCCTTTTCAAAGGATCAGAGCAAAGAAACTCTCTGCACCCAGACCTCTGCCTCAGAGAGGAGTCACAGTCTGCTCCTCTCTGAATGGTCCAGATCACATCGACCCTGCCTCTGCAAACTCCGTTGAACACTGCAACCTCCCACAGCAGTGTATACTGCAGCCACCACCTCAGTGGTCGCTCAAGGCACCTGCTTGTCTCTGTACCCCCGTGCCACCAAAACTGAGAGTTATATTGGTCGGGGTGAGCTTGGTGCTGGTGGCTGCCATTCCTGGGATCACTGACTGGAGCCCACGGCCATATGGGGTACGCTCAACTCCCATGGTAGTGGAGGCAGCGGAGGCAGCTGTGGTGGTCGCAGACCCAGGGACTGCCAACTGGAGCCCATGCCGAGTTCTCCTATGTGTGGATGGGTGCTGGCTGTGGCTGTCTTGGGATGGTGGGCTTAGGTCCATGCTCACTACTGCCCAGTCCCATCAATTGTCCCTTAAGTCCCTTTGTTCTGTTTGAGTGCTGTTATTAATCCCTTTCCGTCTCACAGCCACTGATCTCCAAGCTAATGCTGGTCACCAAATGCAGGGCACTTTTTCATTGGTGCATTACTTTCCATTGGGTTGGTTCTGATGACTCCCTCTCCCTTCTTTGTATCCTCTGATATCAGTCTATGCACTTCCAACTCCTCTGTACCTCTCCACTAATGATTCTCTGCTCCTGTAGAGATCCAGAAGAGTATATCTTACATCTCAGGGTGTTTTCATGGGTGTTCAGAGTGCTCTGGTAGATATAAAGCTCACTTCAGGGGACTGGTTGAAATAGGGTCTCCTATTCCTCCACCATCTTGCCCCTCCCTCCAAAGATTTTATTTCTTGACTTAGATGATCTATTGCTGAGAGTGGAGTGTTGAGGTCTCCTGTTATTACTGTATTATTATCAATATTTCTCTTTATTTTAGTTAATAGTTGGCATATGTAGTTGTCTGCTCCCATGTTGGGGGCATAAATATTTACAGCTGTTAGATTCTCTTGTTGGACAGACTCTTTTAGCACGGTATAGTGTTCTTCTGTATCTCTAACTGCAGCCTTTAGCTTAAAATGTAATTTGTCTGATATGAGAATTGCTGTTCCAGTTTTCTTTTGAGGTCCGTTGGCATGAAAAATGATTCTCCATCCCTTCACTTTGAGTGTGGATATATGTTAGGTTAAAAATGCATCTCTTGGGGGCGCCTGGGTGGCTCAGTGGGTTAAAGCCTCTGCCTTCAGCTCAGGTCATGATCCCGGAGTCCTGGGATCGAGCCCCACATGGGGCTCTCTGCTCAGCAGGGAGCCTGCTTCCCTTCCTCTCTCTCTGCCTGCCTCTCTGCCTACTTGTGATCTCTCTCTCCGTCAAATAAAAAAAAAAAAATGCATCTCTTGTAGACAGCATATGGGTAGATCATGTCTTTTTATCCAACCTGCAACCCTGAGCCTTTTCATGGGATCCTGTAGGCCATTCATTTTGAGAGTGATTATTGAAAGATACGATTTTATTGTCATCATGTTCCTGTGAAGTACTTGTTTCTACAGAGTGTCTCTGTAAATTTCTGGTCTATATCACTCTTGGGTTCTTCCTTCTTTTATAGAAGCCCCCCTTAATGTTTCTTGCAGGGCTGGCCTTGTGGTCACATATTCTTTCAGTTTCTGCTGGTCTTGGAAACTCCTTGTCTCTCCATCCATTCTGAATGATAGCCTTGCTGGATAAAGTATCTTTGGTTGTATTTTCTTCTCATTTGGTACCCTGACTACGTCTTGCCAGCCCTTTCTGGCTTACCAGGTCTCTGTGGACAGGTCTGACATTATTCTGATGTTCCTTCCCCCACATAAGAAATCTCTTCCCCCTCACTGCTTTCAAGATTGTTTCCTTGGATCTAAGATTTTAAAATTGTACTATTATATGTCATGGCATTGGTCTGTTCTCATTGATTTTTTGCAGGGGTCCTTTCTGCCTCTTGGACATGAATGTTTATTTCCTTCCCCAGATTAGGGAAATTTTCATCTACGATTTGCTCAAATATATCTTCTAGACCTCTCTCTATCTGCACCCCCCTCAGGATTAACAATAATTCTGATACTGGAACATTTCATTGAGTCACTAATCTCTGTTTAATTCCTTGGATTTCAGTTTGATTTTCCTATGTCACCTTGATATCCTTCTTTTCTGTCATTTTATCCTCTATCTCACTAGTTGATTCTTCTGCCTCGTTTACCCTGTCAGTCAGAGTATCCAGCTTAGACTGCATTTCATTCACTGTATTTTTACATTTAGCCTGATTGGATCTCATTTCTGCCCTTAGAGATTCTACATTGTCGTTAATATTTTTTTAAGCCTAGATATCATCTTTATATTTGCTGTTCTGAAGTCAATATCTGACATCTTGGTTATATACATTTCCATTAGTTCTGTGGCAGAGGCCACAGTCTCTGAATCTTTCCCTTTTGGGGGGTTCCTCCTCCTAGTCATTCTGTTGAGAGGTGGTTGAGGGAATTTACAGAGTCCAAATTATTGACCACAACACAAGCAAGATATACCCGTTTTATGGAAACCTTAGGGTTGTAGGCCTCTTGTTCTTCCACCCTGTCTTCTGGGGAAGGGGCCTGGTGCGCTGTTTCTCAGAAAACCCTGTTTGGGCAGAGTTGCCCTGTCCCCTGTGGCAGGGAGGGGCTTGGTGAAAACTGTTTTGTGGGGCTTTTATTCTCTGGAGGCTTTCCCTGGCAGTTTTCTTTGTCTCTTCTGAGACAGCAGAAATGCTCTCTGTCTCAGAAGAGCAAGATTGCAGTCTGCTCTTCAAGGAGCCCTCCTGGTCACATTGTCTCCTTTTCTGTCTGTGCTGCTAAATGCTGCAGTGTCTGGGTTGTGCGCCCCACAGCAGCACTCCCAGCCCTTGCTTACTGGTCTGGGTATGTCTCTGCCCTTTGTGCTTCCAAAATCGCGAGCTGTCCCTGATTTGCCTGTGTGCCTCCACAGCTCCAGGTTTCTGTCTGAGAGGTTGCCTTAAGGTACTTTCCCCCATGGCTATTGGTCTGTGAACCTGGGTGCTTTTGCACTCCAGTGATGCAGGATCCTGGAAGCTCCCACCCCCTTCTGTTTATCTTCAGATATCTGCCCAAAGAATCACAGCTCCCTGCTTCATACCTAGAGACCAACCCCTGGAGATACTCTGTTTGTAGAAAGCCAGATATAAGGGCACCTGGGTGGCTCAGTGGGTTAAGCCTCTGCCTTCAGCTCAGGTCATGATCTCAGGGTCCTGGGATCGAGCCCTGCATTGGGCTCTCTCTCTACCTGCTTCTCTGCCTGCTTGTGATCTCTGTCAAATAAATAAATAAAATCTTAAAGAAAAAAAAAAGAAAGAAAGAAAGCCAGATATATCTTCTTACAACTCAGGCTAATTTCGTGGGTATTCAGAATGGTCTGGTAGAGATCCAGCTCAGTTCAGGGAACCAGTTGAAATAGGCTCCCCCAGTCCTCTGCCATCTTTTTGTGGGTCTCTAATTTTTCTTATTATACTATTGAACTTTATCACTAGCTCTTGATTCCCAAGCAGCACCATGTAATCCAGATAGTAATAAGTATTTTGGGCAGGAATAATTACACAAAAATAAAACCCAAAGTAATTTTTATTAAGGCAATTTCAGATAAGGTGTAGAGATTTTGACCTGCAGAATTTTGGAATGGGGAAAATAATCACTGATTGATCCCTTAAAGTTAAAATAATTTTACTAAAATTAATGGGGAAAATTAGAAGTGGTTTAAGTGTTACATAGAAAATATATTAAGGAATTGAACTGACATTAAGAAACTACTTTCTCAAAGTAAATTAGTCCGTGTACTTTGTAGTAGAATGTTCACAGTCATAGATTGGATTAAAAAAACGTCCCTAGGATCAACATGGTGGTGGGGTTAAAATAAGAAGAGGTGTGTGAGAATAGCCTACAACCATCCCTAAATTATACAGCTTCTCATCCCTGACCAAGTTGGGCCTGAAGAACCCCTGAGAGTATGGCTCCCTCAGAGTGCCTATTGAGACCATGTTGTATGAGGAAACTTGGGCTTTTTTTTTTGTAGTTAGCACATGAGTTAGCTCTCTGTCTAGTGCCTGCTGTCTTTGGTTGATTTCAAATATTATTGTTAACTTTTGCTTTACTTCCATCAAATATTGCTGATATGGAAATATACCTTTCAAGAAGATGAATTTATACTGCTTAATCTTTAAATATAGAAAATTTGTCTCGTTTAAGAAAGATAAATATCTTAAAATCAGCAAGTGACTTTAACATGTTTTTATTTTTAGTAAACACATTTATGGATTACTACCGAAAATTTCCACCGGGTATACACTTTGATTTACAAGTGCTAAATGACCTTCTAAATTCTTTACTCAAACATTGTTTATTGAAAGAAGTATTTCAGGTAGTGAACCTCAGCATAATGGTTAAAATGCTGGTAAGTAAACTGAAAATATATTCTTTTTAATATTATAAGTGGATTTCTCTGTTACATTTCTTACTTGTATAATTTAGCAGTTAAACTTCTGTGTTTATTGTATACTTCCTAGAGAACACTTGTATATTTCAGCATAAATGAATTTGAGAAACTTAAGGTAGAAGACATTAAAATGAGTAAATTTTTTGTTTTATCCAGCCTGCTCTGAAAATAGTACTAAAAATATTTGAACACGTGGCAACTATGAAATTAAGGAATGCTGTACCTGCTTTAATTGATATATTTTGCAAGGTATGCTTTACTTTAATCTGTTTTATTCTCTGATAGTGAATAACTTAAAAAATAATTATTTCCACTTATATTCTTAAACTACCTCTTACTCACATTCTTGATGCCAAAGAATCCTACTTTCAGAATTTTTTTTTCTCTTGAAATAGGATTTATAAGCATATTCCAATGACTGATAGGCGTTCCCCTTAGATAAATCATTCCAAGCACTTCTTTCTGATTTATGAGGTCATAGCTACACCTTAAAGATGATTAAAGAAAACTCTTTTTATCCAAAAGTTATGAGTTCATTTATTAACAAAAATAAATACAAAGATCAATATATAAATAGAAAACCATGACCAAAACAAAGAAAGTATATAGGGAGAAACATGGAGGTTCTAGGAATTGATTTTATATTTGGCACTAAACAAAAAGATAAAAGAATTTTTATGGCTTTTTGAAGATATATTAAAATTTGTGCTTTTGGATACTTACTGGTATTTAGCATTGCCCAGCCATCCATTTCAGAACAGGCTAATATCAAGAAAACTTCCCATTTTTTTTGAGGAGCAGCATTAGAACCATTGTAGCAGAATATACAAATATTTTGGTGAACACCTCCAGGTCCACATTACAAAACTTGACAGAATTACCTGCCTAGAAATTTTTTGAAGTAGAAATTAGTGGTCATCACTAGTAGTTTTAGAAAATCTCAGTTTGATACTTCTCAGGAAGTTTACAATCTGGGATGAAATATAAACACAAGTGCTAGTAAGCTAAAGACAAAATGAGTATCAAACAGGAAGTACAGGTGATAAATTCATTGAGACAACTTGGAAAACAGAATATTCAGGTTTTGAATTCAAAGATTATTTTCACATTCACTTTAAATTCTTGAAGAAGGGTGTCTTACTGTGGTTCTCAAATATTGGAAGAAAATGTGCTTTGAGTTTTTTAAGTGAATTTTAATTCCACTTGACTCCTTGTTTCATTTTTTTTCACCATTCTTTTTTTTTTTTTAAAGATTTTATTTATTTATTTGACAGACAGAGATCACAAGCAGGCAGAGAGGCAGGCAGAGAGAGAGATCACAAGTAGGAGAGAGAGGGAAGTAGGCTCCCCGCCGAGCAGAGAGCCTGATGCGGGACTCGATCCCAGGACCCTGAGATCATGACCTGAGCCGAAGGCAGAGGCTTTAACCCACTGAGCCACCCAGGCGTCCCATTTTTCACCATTCTTATAGTTGTTACATTACTGATTTTCAAGCTCTCATATTTGTATAGGAATGACTCCTTTTTTTTTTTCCTCTGTAGTTTGTTGAAGCTGGGATGATATTTGATGCAGAACACTTTAACTATATTATCAAGCTCTTATACCAACTACAGGCTTCCCAACAAGAAATAACTGCAGTTCTGGAAATGAAATCCAGGTAAGAAAAGTCATTATAATTAAGGTTACATCATATATATGATGTATGTGTATATATATATGATGTATACATATACATCATATATATGATGTATATGTATACATCATATATATGATGTATATGTATACATCATATATATGATGTATATGTATACATCATATATATGATGTATACATATATAATATATGTGTATATTTTTAGGGACTTACAAAGGTTGAAAGCAAAGCACTTATTTATCACTATTCATATTCGAAACATCTTGATAGTGGCCCACCATAAGCCTTTACCCATCTCTTGAATATGTCCTAGTCATTAGTTGGGCTGCCTCTAGACAGCCTTTCTGGTCAGCCTCACCAAATCTTTCTCAGTACTTGATTCATCTCAGTGCCTGGCACATCAAGTGTAAAAGGAATCTCTTATCCTCTGTTTCAGAACTAACTTAATTATACTTAATGCACTCTCTTTTATGTGTATAAATTACCTTAATTCTTTTGTTTCTTTCGTTTCTTTTCATGTTAGCTAAACAAAATACCTTAATGCTTCTTCTTCATTCTTTCTCTCACTTGTTCACTCTCTCTATATGGCTTATGGGCCTCCCAAGGCCTTTTTATTTGGAAACCTATGATAATTATGAATAGTACCATAATAAACCTATATTGAGAAAAAGGAAAACCATGACTTTTATAGAAATTTTAATTAAACTGTTACATACATAGTGTTACTAATTTTAAGTATTTATTTATTTATTTTTTTTTTAAATTTTATTTTTTTTTCAGCATAACAGTATTCATTATTTTTGCACCACACCCAGTGCTCCATGCAATCCGTGCCCTCTACAATACCCACCACCTGGTGCCCCCAACCTCCCACCCCCCCACCCCTTCAAAATTCTCAGATCGTTTTTCAGAGTCCATAGTCTCTCATGGTTCACCTCCCCTTCCAATTTCCCTCAACTCCCTTCTCCTCTCCATCTCCCCTTGTCCTCCATGCTATTTGTTATGCTCCACAAATAAGTGAAACCATATGATAATTGACTCTCTCTGCTTGACTTATTTCACTCAGCATTAATTTTAAGTATTTAAAGGAGCCATGACTTTTTAATGAAATCATATTTGATAAAGTACAAATAATATCAACCAGCAAAGTCCTTGAGAATGCCTAGAAAGCTCCTTCATACAGCTTCTACAACTGTTGTCATCTCATTTCTCATTATCTTCTAATAGAGAGGTTTTCAGACTTCTTGGTTCGTAGTATCCATAGGCCAAAAGAAGTACATTAATTGTCTTACTTATTAAGCAGTTAGATCCAAACAAGTTGATAGTAACAATTTGATGGTATCTGACAGAAGGTGCTTTGAAAATTTAAAATAAACTGTGGAACTCCTCTGAATTTGCTTTAGTGCCCTGGATGTCATGGTATACAGCTAGGGAATTGCAGTGATTCTGCTACGTGATGCTGTTTCCTTTGAAGCACCAGTATTGAAGATATATTTGACTTTTTCAAGTTCTGTGGGTTTTTTCATTTCTTCAACTAATGGTAATTAATATTTAGGTTGTCTATAAAAATTATAATACTATTTAGGTTAAATAGATTTTTGGGACTACCTAAGAAATAAGTTTTTGTGAGAAAAATACAATTTGTCTAGCGCAGATTTCTGAGATATAATCAATTTATAATAACGAAAGTACATTAATATTTTCTTCCAAACATTAAGTCATTATTCTCCTGATCTATATGGCATTTTGGACAGTGACACCTATGACAGAGAGCTCAGATGGCTAGCAGATGTTCGTCTCTGTCAGACTGAGAAGCATCTGGCACAAGGGAAGTGTGCACTTCTAGATGCAACAGGAGCAGCACTACCCTGTATCCAGTATAGCTACACAACTCCACCTTTCAGGCAATGATTGGGAAAAGGATCTCTTGACTCCAGAACAAACCAGACTTAGTTTTCTAATTTTCAAATTGACATGATCACACAAATATTTTTGTAGCTTATTTTACAACCCCTAATTCTGAAAATTGTATACATATACACTCTGCTTCTTCCTGTTCTCCCACTTCAAAAGAATTATCTAGTATTTTTAAGAGGAATTAACATTGGTGGCCTATTTGATGAAGGAGACTAGGATAATAACTGTGGGTAGTTAAAGGGTATGGGTTGTGGTTAGGGATGTGGACCTGGCCTCAATGCAAAAGGAAAAAAAGTTTAGTATTTATCATTTTATGTTCGAATTTTCCTTACACCCTTTGAAATAATTACCCTTTTTTGTGCTAGGGAAATGAGTTTTGATGAACACTTATACTTTGATTTTGATTATAGTTTTTAATTAGGTAGTTTGTAGTTCATTAGAAAGGCTTTCACATTCATAAAGAATTCCAGCATATTCAGGATATCAATGAGAATTTAGGTGTGTTTATAATCTAGGATATTTAATATACATTTAATGACTTTAAAATTTTTTTATTTTGAAATAATTTTAGATTTACAGAATGTTGCAAAAATTAGTATAGAGACTTCCCACACATCTTTCATCTAGCTTCCTTTCATGTTAACATCCTACATAGTAAGAGTGCAGTTATCAAAACCAAGAAATCAGTAGCCATAAAATCCAATTAACTGCACATCTCAGTGCATCCTAACTGGAGGTACATAGGGCCAACATATCTTATTACTGATTATGTTAACCTTGATAACTTAGTTAAAAATGTTATCTGCCAGTTTTCTACACTGTAAAGTTACTGTATGTCCCTTTATAACTAATATTTTGGGCAAAAGACTTTAACATTATACATTATCTTGTTTCTCCTCAAACCTTTATGCATTAATTTTAGTATTCATCAGGGGATCTTTCCTACAGGTTACTACTGTGGCATTTGCCCAATGGTAATTCTGTATTTTCCCTATTTCTTCTACATTTATTAATTGGAATTTTGAGTAAAGAAGAGCTTTCCCTTCTCCATTTATTTATTTATTCATTTATATCAGTATGAACTCATGGGTAATTATTTTATCTTATGGGTTATATATAATCTAATACTATTATTATTTATTTTTTTTGGTCAAATTCTTCTAGATTTGACCTTTGGAAGTCCTTTAGGGTTGTTCCTATATCCTTTCATCATGTACTATTCATTTTTCTACCATTTTCTAATTTTTTGGAGCCACGGAGTTGTTTTAAGTTTCATCTTCTGTTTACCCTGTCCCAACATTTGCAACAACTAAGGAGACTTAGCAGTCTTAAATGTGTATGCAGCAGACAACAGAGTTTCAAAATATATGAAACAAAACTGATAGAACTGAACAGATAAAATAGACAAATCTGTAACTTTAGTTGGAGACTCTATAAAATCAAATTACCAAAGAAGATAGCAAGAAAGGAACAGAGGAACTACAAAAATAGAAAACAATTTAACAGAATGAGTACTGAGTCCTTACGTATCAATATTACTTTAATGTGACTAGATTAAATTCTCTAATTAGAAGAGTGTCTGGATGGATTAAAAAACAAGACTGCCTTCAGGAGACTTACTTTAATATGCTGCCTTCAAGAGACTTACTTCAACTATAAAGACACATTTATGCTGAAAGTGAAGGGATGGAAAAAGCTATTCTATACAAATGGAAGCCAAAAGAGGGCAGGCTATACTTTTATCAGAAAAACTACACTTTAAGTAACAAGAGACATGGTCATTATATTGTGATAAAGGAGTCAGGTCAAGAGGATATCACAAATATAAATATATATGTGTACCCAATATCAGAGCAGTCCAACACAGAAAGCAAATCTTAATAGATCTAATGGGAGAAATAGAAACCAGTATAATAAAAGTAGGGGATTAATACCCATTTTCAACAATGCATATGTCATCCAGCAGAAAATCAGTAAAGAAACATGTGACTTAAACTGCACTTTAGACTAAATGGACCTAATATACATATACAAACTATTCCAACCAACAGGAGCAGCATATATTTCTTCTCAAGCACACTCAGACCATTCTCAGGATATATCATACATTAGTTCACAAAACAAGTCAAAAAATTTAAGAATATGGAATCAACTATCTTTCCTCATCAATATGAAACTAGAAATCAAAAATAAGAGGAAAACTGGAAAATCCACAAATATGTGGAAATTAAACAACATACTCCTGAACAACCAGTGAGTCAAAGAAGAAATCAAAAGCGAAGTAAAATAAAAAATCTTGGACAAATGAAAATGGAAACACAACATACCACAATCTATGGGATTATAGCAAAAGCAGTTCTTTTTTTTTTTTTTTTAATATTTTGTTTATTTGTCAGAGAGAGAGGGAGAGAGAGCGAGCACAGACAGAATGGCAGGCAGAGGCAGAGGGGAGAAGCAGGCTCCCCGCCGAGCAAGGAGCCCGATGTGGGACTCGATCCCAGGACTCTGGGATCATGACCTGAGCCGAAGGCAGCCGCTTAACCAACTGAGCCACCCAGGCGTCCCGCAAAAGCAGTTCTAAGAGGGACATTGATAGTGATAAATGCCTACATTAAGACAAAAAGGGGATCTCAAACCTAACTGTATGTACACCTCGAGGAACTAGAAAAAGAACAAACTGAGTCAGGTTAATGGAAGGAATAAAGATCAGAGGAGAAATGATTAGAGACTAAAAAACAATAGGAGAGAAAACAAAACTGGTTGGTTGGTTTTGAAAAGAAAATTGAAAGACCTTTAGCTACACTGAAGAAAAAGAGAGCATACTCACATAAATCGAAATGAAAGAGGCATCATTACAACTGATAGCACAGAAATACAAAGGCTCTACAATTACAAACCAAATAATTGGACAATCTAGAAGAATTGAATAAATTCCTAGAAATATATAACCTAACAAGTTTGAATCATGAAGAAATGGAAAAAGTGAACAGACCAATTTTGAGTACGGAGATTGAATTTGTAAAACAAAACAAAAAAGCAACTCCCTGTAAAGAAAAGCCCAGGAATAGATGGCTTTACTGCTGAATTTTACCAAACAGTTAAGGAAGAATTAATACAAATCCTTCTCAAACCCTTCTAAAAAGTTGAATGTGAGGGGACACTCCCAGACTCCTTTACAAGTCCAGCATTACTCTGATACCAAAGTCAGACAAGGATACTACAAAAACTGAAAACCATAAGATGATACTCCTGATAAACATAGATACAAAAATTCTCAACAAAATATTAGTAAACCAAATTCAACTACACATGATATAACAAAATAAACTGGGATTTATCCCTGGGATACAGTAATGGTTCAACATGTGCAAATCAGTAAATATGATTTAGCACATTAACAGAATGGAGGATAGATATCAAATGATTCAATTGATGCGGATAAAGCATTTGCCAGAATTTAACACCCTTTTGTGATAAAAAACTCTCAACACATTAGGTATAGAAAGAATGTACCTCACTCTAGTAATGGCCATCTATGACAAGCCCATAGCTGACATCATACTTAACAGTAAAAAAGCTGAAATATTTTTCTCTGAGGTCAGGAACAAGGAAATGATGCATACTGTCACCACTTCTGTTGAGCATAATGCCAGAAGTCCTAGCCAGAGCAAATAGGCAAGAAATAAGAGACATTCAAATTAGAAAGCAAGAATTAAAATAGTCTCTGCAGATAACATGATCCTACATACAGAAAACCTTAAAGACTCCACCAAAACCTCTGTTAGAACTAATAAGTGAAGTATTTTTAATAGCTGTAGGATACAATATTGACATACAGAAAATCGGTTGCATCTTGAAAAAGCATTGGACAAAATACAATATCCATTTGTGATTAAAGAAAACCTTCCATTAAGTAGGGTTACAAGGAATGTACCTCAATATAATAAAGGCTAGATACAAAAAACCCCACACCTAATATCATCCTCAGTGGGGAAAAACAGACCTATTCCTCTACTGTCAGGAAAAAGATAGGGATGTCCACTCTCACCATTGTTATTTAACGCAATATTGGAAGTCCTAGTCACAGCAATCAGAAAACAAAAAGAAATAAACGGCGTCCAAATTGGCAAGGAAGAAGTCAAACTTTCACCGTTTGCAGAGGATATGATACTGTATGTAGAAAACCCAGAAGACTCCCATCAAAAAATGGCTAGAACTCATACCCATGTTCATTAAACTCACAGGATATAAAAATCAATGTGTTGGGAAGACTGGACAGCAACATGCAAAAGAATGGAATTGGATCACTTCCTTACACCCTATAAAAAAATACATAACATAAAAAAATAAATAATATAATAATAAAAAAAAATTTTAAAGGCAGAATTGAGATCTTGGTTTAAAAAAAAAAAAAAAAAAAGGATGAAAGACCTAAATGTGAGACAGGAGGGACGCCTGGTTGGCTCGGTCTGTTAAGTGCCTGCCTTCGTCTCAGGTCATGAGCTCAGGGTTCTGAGATTGAACCCCTCTGTTGGGCTCCCTCCACAGCAGGGAGTCTGCTTCTCTCTCTCCCTCTGCTTGTGCGCGCTCTCTCTCTCTCTCTCAAATAAATAAAATAAGATAAAATAAAAGTGAGACAGGAAAGCATTAAAATCTAGAGGCAAACACATGCAGTAACTTCTTTGACATTGGTTATAGCAACTTCTTACTAGATATGTCTCCTGAGGCAAGGGAAACAAAAGCAAACATGAACTATTATTAGGACTTCATTAAGATAAAAAGCTTCTGTACAGTGAAGGAAACAGTCAACAAAACTAAAAAGCAGCCTATGGAATGGGAGAAGATATTTGCAAATAACGTCTGATAAAGGGTTAGTATCTAAAACCTATAAAGAACTTATCAAACTTAAGACCCCCAAAATAAATAATCCAGGCAAGAAATGGGCAGAAGACATGAATAGACATTTTTCCAAAAGACATACAAATGGCCAACAGATGCATAAAAAAGTGCTCAACATCACTTACTATCCAGGAAACGCAAATCAAAATTACAATGAAATACTACCTCACACCTGTGAGAATGGCTGAAGTTAACAATACAAGAAACAATAAGTGTTGGGGAGGATGCAGAGAAAGGAGAACCCTCTTGCACTGTTTGTGTGAATGCAAACTGGTGCAGCCACTCTGAAAAACAGTTTGTAGTTTCCCCAAAAAATTAAAAATAGAATTGCCCTAGAATCCAGCAATAGCCCTACTAGGTACTAACAAGGATACAAAAAATACTATTTCAAAAGGGTACATGAACCCTGATGTTTAAAGCAGCATTATCAATAATAGCGAAATTATGGAAAGAGTACAAATGTCCATTGACTGATGAATGAATGAAGATGTGGTGTGTATATATATTATATATATATAATCTGTATGTAAATATATATAATATATATACACACCACATCTTCATTCATTTCTTTTCATTCTTTTCGATGTCTGAGTACTATTCCATTATGTGTGTGTGTGTGTGTGTGTGTATATATGTATATATATATATATAGATAGATAGACACATACATAGTGGATAGTGGATAGACACATACATAGTGGATAGATAGATAGATCTATCTATAGATATCTATCTATCTATCCACTATGTATGTGTCTATCTATCTATATATATATATAGATAGATATATCTATCTATCCATTATGTATATATATACATAATGGGATATTATAATATATATAATAGATATATCTATATATATTATAGATATATACTATATCTATATATTAATGTATCTATGTGTGTGTGTGTGTGTTTGTGTGTGTGTACACAGAACACAAGGTCTACTTTCAGCAAATTTCAAGTACACAATACTTTATTATTAACTATAGTCATCATGATGTAAAATAGGTATATCTAGATATATAGATATAGATATATAGATATATCTATATATAGATATTATATATATAATATCCCATTATGTATATATATACATAATGGATAGATAGACATATAGATATATATAGATATAGATAGATATATAGATATATATAGATATAGATAGATATATCTATCCATTATGTATATATATACATAATGGAATATTACTCAGGCATCGAAAAGAATGAAATCTCACCATTTGCAACAATGTGATTGGAGCTAGTGTGTATTATACTAAGCGAAATAGGTCAATCAGAGAAAGACAAATACCATATGATTTCAGTCATTTAGAATTTAAGAAACAAAACAAATGAGCATTAAGAAACAAAACAAATTAGGAAAAAAGGAGAGAGAGAAACTAAGAAACAGGCTCTTAACTAGAGAGAGCAAACTGATGGCTACTAGAGGGGAGGTAGATGAGGGGGTGAGTTAAATAGGTGATAGGGATCAAGGATCATTTGTTGTGATGAGCACCAGGTGTTTGTGGAAGTGTTGAGTCACTAAATTGCACACCTGGAACTAATATTATGGTGTATATTAACTGGAATTTAAATAAATGCTTAAAATGAAATTAAAATAAAAAAGATCAGTTGCATCTCTATATACTAACAATGAAGTATTAAAAAAAGAAATCAAGAAAATCTCATTTACAATAATACCAAAAAATAAATACTTAAGAAATAAATTTACTGAGGAGATAAAAGATCTGTATATCGAAAACCATAAAACATTGGTAAAAGAAATAAAAAATAAATGGAAGGATACGGGGCACCTGGGTGGCTCAGTGGGTTAAGCCGCTGCCTTTGGCTCAGGTCATGATCTCGGGTCCTGGGATCAAGCCCCGCATCGGGCTCTCTGCTCAGCGGGGAGCCTGCTTCCTCCTCTCTCTCTGCCTGCCTCTCTGCCTGCTTGTGATCTCTCTCTGTCAAGTAAATAAATAAAATCTTTAAAAATAAATAAATAAATAAATAAATG
Organism: Lutra lutra; assembly: GCF_902655055.1. Lineage (NCBI taxonomy): Eukaryota > Metazoa > Chordata > Mammalia > Carnivora > Mustelidae > Lutra > Lutra lutra. The sequence continues at coordinate 161,659,448 of NC_062278.1, forward strand.
GAAGGATATTCTGTGTTCATGGATTGGAAGAATTAATATTTTGAAAATGCCCATGCTACCCAAACTAACTATAAATTTAATTCAATTCCTATCAAAGTTCTATTAACATTTTTTTACAGAAGTAGAAAAAACAATTTCAAAATGCATATGAAACTACAACATAACCTGAATGGCTAAAGCAGTCTTGAGTAACAAGAACAAAATGGGATGTGGTGTATATATACAATGGAATATATATTATTCAGTCTTTAAAAAGAAGGTTACCCTACCATCTGTGACAACATGGATTAACCTGGAGTATATTATGCAAAATGAAATAGGGCAGATGGAGAAAGGCAAATCTGTATGATCTTACTTAGATATGGAATCTAAAGACGTCTAACTCAGCAACAAATTAGAATAGTGGTTGTTACCAGGAGATGGAAAATGGGGCAAATGAGGAGATGTTAGCCAAAGGGTACAGAGTTGCAGTTATAACATTATTAAGTTCTGGAGACCTAATTTGCTTTTCTTTTATTATAAATGAGTTGAACATTTTCTTTTCATTTTTGTACTTCTTGTTGTTTTGATTCTGGTTCTTTGTTCCTTAAATGTCAAGAGTTCTTAATATATTGTATTAGACCTTTGCATTATATATTACAAATATTTTTTTCAGTTTGTCCGTTGTCTTTTGAATTTGTTTATGGTGGCTTTTGCCATGCAAAAACTTTTATTCTTGTTCAACCTAAATTATCAGTCTTTTTTTATTGCCTCAGTTTTGAGTCATAGTTATTTTTTATTGCATCTGGATTTTGAGTCATAATTTCCCTGCACCAAGGTTTTGGAGGAATTCACACATGTTTTCTTTTACTTGTATGGCTTCATTTTTGTAGTTAGGTTCATAATCTATTTGAAGTTAATTCTTACGTGTGGTGTAAGATAGAGATCTAATTCTTTCCCAGTTTTTGTCCAGCCTTCCCAGAACCATTTGTTAAATTTGAATGATTTGAGATGCTGCCTTTATCATATACTAAAGTTCATATGTGCTTGGGTCTGTGTCTGGACTTTGTATTCCCCTGTACCAGGTCCACAGTGTTTTAATTATAGAAGCTTTAGTAGTATGCTTTAACATTTTGTTGGGATAATCCCCTGCAAAATTTTTCTTTTCCATGTCTTTCTTGCTCTTCTTGCATGTATGTTTTTACCACATGGACTTTAGTATCAATTTCCTAACCTCATATAGTAGCTTGTTTGTATTTTTATTGGAATTACATTAAATCTATGAATTAAACTTAGTAAGAACTAACATCTTTATAATATTGAATTCTATTAAAGAACATGAAATTTTTTCTATTGTTCATACTTTATGTGTCTTTCAGGAGTGGTTTAGAATTTTCCTCTTATAAGTATTTAATCTTTGTTGCTATTGTAAATGAATTTTTTTGTATCATTATGTGCTGTATTTATTTTTTGTATATATAAAGGACATTTTGTTTGTAAATTTTATATTCTGTTAATTCTCTCTAAAGTCTTTATTGTTTGAGCTATTTTCATCTTTGAATCTGTGGGCATTTCCAGGTATACTATCATATCATTTGTGAATAGAGATTGTTTTAGTTCTTCTTTTCCATTGTTATGCCTATAAGTAATTTGCCTTATCTAATTGACTTGGCTCATACTTCTAGTACAGTATTGAATAATAATGGATATAGTGAACATCCTTTCATTGTTCCTGATCTTAGTGGAAATATCTCTAGAATTTTCTCATTAAATACAGTCATGTCTTTAGGGCTACAGTATATATATTTAATCACTTTAAGGAAGTATCTCTTAGTTCCTATATTTGTAAGTGAATTAATGTTATCACTGCCTTTTTAATATTTATGGAAATCATGAATTTTTCTGTTAGACTTATTAAAATGGTATATAATGCTGATGGATTTTTAAATATTGAAGTTACCTTATATTTGTGAAGTAAATACCACTTTGTCATGGTGTGTCATTTTCTTAAGGTGGTCTTGGATTCTGTTTGTCAATATTTTTTCTTAATTTTGTGGTAAAATACACTTAATATAAAACTTACTATCTTAACCATTTTTAAGTGTTCAGTTCAGTGGTATTAAACACATTCACATTGTTGTGCAACCATCACAACCATCATTCCCTAACTCAATTTGAAAAACTGATTTGCTTGTTAATATTTTATCTAGCTTTTGCAACATCATTATAAGTAATATTGTTTTACACTTTTCTTTGTTCTACCTTTATCTAGTTGAAGTATCAGTGTTATTTATATTTGATCCATGAAAGGAATTAGGAAGTTGTCCTTCCTTTTTAATGCTCTGGAATAATTTATTGAGCATTGGGACTAATTATCAAAATTGACCCCAGAGTTGGCAGCTATGTAGTACTCTTAGTTTAATGGTACAGTGTTTTTTCTCCTTTTTCTGTTTTCAGTTGCCAAAGGATGCTACTTCTTTAATTTTTGTCTTTTTTTTTCCTTTCCCAGAAGCTATGCATTTTATAGATTGTGTTCTTTAAATCACAAACAAAATTTTAAGTTCATTCTATGTGGTTTGTGTTCTAAATCTACTCAGATTTTTTTTTTTTTTAGCATTTTCATACTTAATGTGGACTTAGTCATTGTGGTAGTATATTTTTAATCAATGTTAAGTCCTTCCTGTTCAGTTTTCCACAGATTTTTTTGCATTGTTTTTATTTTGGTCTATTTCTGCTTATCACAAATCCTTGTTGGGTCAGCAGGGGTAGAGTGGGAGTAGGAAAGATCAAGTACTGGCTTTAATGATTTTTTTCTCTTTTTATCCATAATCATTTTGAAGCTTTGGCATTCTCTGTATTAAAGTTACCTTATAGGCTGAAAGTACGGTTTCATGTGGAACTTGCTTTTTCCTTCTTGTTGCCTATGGTTTGGGGAGAAATAGTGTGAAGTAGATATCTATGCATTTGCTATTTTCTTTAGCTCTTAAGAATTTTTACTACGTTCCTTCTTTTCTAGTTTCTTAGATATAAACTATAGAACAAGTGAATTAGGGGCAGTAGTGACTTTTGGAGGATAAACATAATTAACCCTTTTCTATTGTTAAAGGTTGCGGATGAGGCAATTTAAAAAGAACTGGAAATGTGATTTAGATTCAGCCTTGAATGAAATAGAGGTATGACACTTATTTTTTTTTTTTTAAATAAATTGCTGGGATCTCTGAAAACCAGTAATAACAAAGAAACTTTGAATAGAGGGTAAAGTTTTTTTAAACCCTCTTGAGAAAATTCTCAAGGGAAAGAAGTCTAATATTTTTTTGACACTTTGAAATGCAAACAATTTCTAGAGTTATGGACTATTCTAAAAATAATTGTTCAGTTTCAAAATTAACATATTAAGTATAATAATCTAAGGCTTATTAGCCTTTAATTCTTGTCACCGGACAGACTTGGTGCACAAGAAAGTTGGCTTTCTTACCATAATCCATGGATGGCTGCAGTATGTGAAATGATAGTGGAAAGCCAAGGTCAGTGTGCCCTCTCCAGGCATTTGGAGTATAAGAAATAGAGAACTTTCAAGATGATTTTACTGTTTAGTTTAAGATCATTTTTATACTCATCTAGGAATTGTTGGTCTAGTCTTAATCAGTATTTGTATCTTTGAAATAATCTTATGTTGGGGTGGAAAAGTGTTTCTTTGTTTATAATAGAAAATCATGAGAAGATGGTAAATTTACTGAAATATACTTTGTAGTCCCTTTCACACAAAAGATGTAGTGCCCAAAATGATATTTGGGCCCCAAATTATTAATGGGGCCAAATAATAGCAAAATGCAATCTCTAAAAGTTTACTCTAAAAGTAAAATCTCTAAAAGTAAAATAATGTATTTCTACAGAGACAGCTCAAACTATATAGCTAATCATCTGTTTTCCATAAAACTTATCTCCACTGTCTAGTTCAGGTTTTGGGGTGACATCATTAAGTACATTATGAAAAGGTTATTAAAAGAGATGTACATTGCCATCTGGAACTTACAGAGACTATGCTATAGTCAGAAACGCAAATTGCACAATAGCAAGTTATTGTTGGTGTAACATTGTCAGTAAGTTTTTGAGATCTACAGAGATTGTGTTATTAATTTCTATATATCTAATGCCTACATGTGTTTATTCCATAATACGTTTTTTATAAATGACAGCTTTCTTTCTTTCTTTTTTCTTGTTTTGTTTCTAATAATTCTGATAGCATTGTAAAGAAAAAGGTGACTGGACCAAACTGGGAAATTTATACATTAACATAAAAATGGGCTGTGAAAACTTTGCAGATTTCCAGAGATTTTGTGCTTGTATTGCTGAAACATTAACAAAAGACTGTAAAGAAGAAAGACCAGGTGTTCCATTTTGTGAATTTGCTGAAACAGGTAAAATGTCACTCTTTGGGTTTAAGTATTGTGTGTATTAGGATGGTGCAGTGTTTTAACAGGAATGTAAAGCCCTTACTATTTTCCATGTTGGGGATAAGTTGATATTGCAGATTTCAGATACTTTTCCTTCTCTTTATAAATCTTTCATCTTTTTATTATCAAGTTAGATTATAATGATATAAGGTCAAGAATTGTTTTAACAACTCATGTTTCATTTTCTTATCTGTCTTTTCATTCAGATTGGTAAAACTATTGCTAGCAAATTGTACTGGAGCACTTGAATTTTTGAATCATTAAAGTCGTTACTACCTTCACTAGTATAAGTCAACAAAATTCATATGTTTCTGAGACTTTTTTTTTTGTATGAGCTCTTCACTGCTGTATTTTTTTTTTTTTAAGATTTTATTTATTTATTTGACACAGAGAGGGAGATCACAAGTAGGCATAGAGGCAGGCAGAGAGAGAGGGGGAAACAGGCTCCCTGCTGAGCAGAGAGCCTGATGTGGGGCTCGATCCTGGGACCCTGGGATCATGACCTGAGCTGAAGGTAGAGGCTTTAACCCACTGAGCCACCCAGGCGCCCCTTCACTGCTGTATTTTTAATCAGAGGTCAGCAAACCTTTTCTGCAAAGGGCCAGTAGTAAATATTTTAGGCTTCACGCTATCAGATGTGATCACACATAGTTTTCTTTTCCTTTCAAGCAACCCTTTAAAAATAGGGGAACATTCTTAGCTCACAAGCTATACAAAAACAGGCCACAGGCCAGATTTGTCCTGTAGGCTGTGGTTTACCAACACCTGGTCTTTGTTCTAGTGTCAGTAATTTCATATCACTTAGTCTTTGCTGCCATTTTAAATGACTTTTTCACTTTTTTTGATATGCCTACTTTGTGTTTCAGTTAGCAAAGATCCACAAAATAGTGAAGTAGATAAAACTTTGCTGGGAAGAATTGGAATCAGTGCTATGTACTACTATCACAAGCTGTTGCAGTGGTCCAAGGTATGTCATTAAATTTTTGTTTGGGGTTGGTACAGAGTGTGTTAATTTAAAATTTTTTTAACAATATAGTTAACCCTGCAAATTAGAAATCTCCTAATTATTGTTATAAGCGGCAAAATGAGTCCCAGACTAGTAAGTGAATTATTAGGTAGTATATTAGGCAAATGTGGAAGGCAGTAGCATGAGACCAGTTACCCTGAAGAAGTGTCAGAAGTATGCTAAGTATCATATTTATTTGAAGCAACTTTCATTACAGAGTTTTGCTTCCTCTTAAGGATTTATAACATTATAATTTTGCATAAGTTCCAGACACCTTTTTTAAGATGAACCCAGGGAACTCAGAATTAACAGAACTCCTTAAAAATCACCTCCTGGAACACTTAGACCATATATCTTGATATCTACCTTTGAGGTTTAGCTCACCTTAGAAGTGGTCTAGTTATTCTGGACCATACTGAACTACCATTCTTTAGATTTCTCTGAGGTGACAGGTGGTTGTAGATTCAACAAAGTGAAATAAAGTAGAGGACAGGAAAAATATAAAATAGGAAGGAATTTCTGAGGGATGAATGGAGCAGTTGAAAATGTGGTCAGTACTGAATCAGCTATTATAATGTATCTTTTGTTGCTTCTTTCTTCTTACAAAATAAGGTTATTTCATAAAGAAATATGTTCAGTAACATATAAGTACATGGTCACTCATACACATACAAATTCATTGATTTTTTTTAAAATTAAAAACAACAACAACAGAATCCTTGTACATAAGGTCTCCAGTCTTTAAGGTCTTCAAAAGGTTAGCATTCACTGTGTGGTTGTAGGCCTGCAATGGGCAGAATATAGCTTGTCCCTAGTCTCATAGTCTAGCTTAAGTTTCATCATAGCATTAATTTCTTAGATATTTAATGCTTGGGACATTGAGGACTACATAACACAGTATTTTTGACAAAGATTGATTTTGTTGAAATTTTAGAGTGTATTTTTATTTTATTCATTGTGATTATTTCTCAAGAGGCTGGTGAGTTTGTGCCTGTATTGTAATTAAAATTTTCAGTATCTTATTTGGAATGAATATTTTATTTATTTTACTTAGTATGAATTTTTTTAGTGAAACCTATTCCTTTTGAACACAAAAGTAAAACCATTGAAATTAAGCTAGAGCTTTTTCCTTAAAAATGCATTCATTTCTATAATCAACTTAGAAGTACCTTAACATCACAATATGGATCTGACTCAGATAGGATAGAATATAATATAAAACCAGGATCCACAAACTAAGAGCCCAATCTGACCCACAGCCTGTTTTTGTATATCTCAAGGGCTTAGAATGTTTTTTATATTTTTAAGGCATTAGAAAACAAAAACAGCAACACCCAAAAAGAATGTGCAGCTGACCAAATGTGACCTGCAGAGCCCAAGTGTTTACTATCTGGCTAATTATAGGAAAAGTTTGCTGACCTCTTATAAAAAAAAAAAATACTGTATGTCTAATTTCTGATGTCCAAATGAGATATAATCTTTATGTAGACTATGTGAAATAGTCTGTTGAATAAAAAACAATTTTCAGCCAGCAGTTTTATTCTTTTCTTTTCCCTACTATCATTCTTTATGTAAATTTTATAAGACATTACCTTGATTTTTCTCTTTCTCTCCCTCTTGGCTCTTAGGGTGATCAACAGAAGTATAAAAATGTATAGTTACTAGTTTTCCACTTTAGGGCAAGAAATCCTTTCTCCAAATGAAATCTTTAGGGGAAGCACAAGTATAAAAACACTTGGAAAGAGGTGTTAGCAGGGTCCTTCCCTCATCTGTCTCTGTGGCTAAGCAGGAGGGCGTTAAGGGAAGAGTCTTTTGAGAACCATCTGTCTAGAAGGATAATTCAAATTGGGTAATTGACTTCTGTACAACTACTGATGTTTTATTTCTGTGATACTCTAAATGAGTAATACTCAATATTCTTTATTTTTACTCTAGGGAAGGAAAGTCTTAGATAAATTATATGAATTAAAAATACATTTCACAAGTTTAAAAGGACTTACAGGGCCTGAGAAGCTAGCACCAAGATGTCAAATTGTGAATATTGCAGCAGAAATTTTTCTAAAAAGTGGAAGCCTAGATGGTGCCATTTGGGTATTGAGGGGTAAGTTATGATATATGCAAGCATAACATAATTTGTTGTTATAAATTCTTGTGTATGTAATTACCTTAAATTGATGTTGAATTGTGGGTGGTAATTTGGCCTAGTAAACCTTAGTGATCATGTAGGTAGGAAAGGTAGTTGTGTAAAATGGAAGGAGAAAGTTAACCTTACTTTTTTTTTTTTTTTTTTTTTTTTTTTGAGAGACAGAGAGAAAGCCCAAGCCGGGGGTGGGGGCCGTGGGAACAGGGGAAGGAGGCTCCCTTCTGAGCAGGGAGCGAGATGCAGCGCTCCATCCCAGGACCCTGGGTTCACTACCTGAGCTGAAGGCAGATGCTTAACCGACTGAGCCATCCAGGCGCCTGAAAGTTAACCTTACTGTAAAGAAAAAATTATATTGACCTTCTATTGAAAAGCTGGTTCTTACTTGGCCTAGAAACCATACAAAAATGCTTTACCTGGATTATCTCAGTTCATTTTCATAGAAACTCTATGAGTTTAGAATTAGTACAACTCCCCCCCCCCCACTTTTTTAAAATAAAAAATGTCAGAGACATCAAGCAACTTGCCCAAAATGAAGTAACAAGTAAGAAGTGGAGGCTGAATTCAAACCTGGACATTCCAGCTTCAGAGCCCAGGCTTCAGCTGCTATCTAAGATAGGCAATTCCCTATTGTAATCTGCATAAACTCTTATCTTTGTATATATAGGCAAACATAACTTCAAACCAAGACAAGTAAAGCTTATTTCCCTAGTAAGTCAACCCATCTAACAGAAATTACAATGAAATTAAGCCAGTAGAAGTACTTAAGATTAGTTTACTGTGAGGTAAATAAAAATTTAGAGAGCACACTGGTAACATAGCATGCTTTCTAATGGTAGCTCTGGCTACTTGAACCATCAGGAAGACTTTTTTTGTTAAAATGGGATAACAATGGAGAAACCTCAAGTATCTCTGGATTTAGGTGAGAAGATGGAATATATACACAAGTAAAGCAAATAGATAACCTTTACACTAACACAGAAACACATACCAGCACACATACATATTCATATATATATGAATATGTAATTAACATATATTATTTATATGTTAATCATTAATATATATAGTACTTTGTCTTTGTTCAGGGATGAGAGTTTATGGAATGCAGAGGTTTTGAGTGTACTTCAGGATCAAAAGCTTGTTGGAAAAGTTTTTCTTTAACTTAACAAACATAGCCAGTGAAGTTTGCTAAGTGGGGAAGAGTAACCAAAATACAAAAACAGATATTAGCAAAATGTAAGCCAAGCTTTCTTTGTTAGAAAGAAGAGATGTGGCAAGATGGAAAGGTTGAAATTGGTTCAGTTGGTAAAAATGAGCTTATTGCACCTTGTGACAGGAAACTTCAGCCTAAAATTTCTGGCAAAACTATTCTTTCTCAAACTAGAGCCTAAAGGAGTTTGTGGGAGGGTTTGGGATGGTCTATGGAGATGTTAAATTTTTACAATTTCACTGTTACCTTTAAAATTTGTATAAGTTAAAAACACAGGATTCCCTTTTTCAGGGACCATTTCAATTGAAAGTCACTTTTAAAAATATATTTTATTTGTCAGAGAGAGAGAAAAAGGGCATAAGCAGGGAGAGCAGCAGGCAGAGGGAGAGGGAGAGGCAGACTTCCCACTGATCAGGGACCCCTACGTGGGGCTTGATCCCAGGACCCTGGGACCATGGTCTGAGCTGAAGGCAGGCACTTAACCAATTGAACCACCCATGTACCCAAAAGTCATTTTCATAAATACAAATTTTTTTTTAAAGATTTTATTTATTTATTTGACAGACAGAGTTCACAAGTAGGCAGAGAGGCAGGCAGAGAAAGAGGAGGAAGCAGGCTCCCTGCCAAGCAGAGAGCCCGATGCTGGGCTCGATCCCAGGACCCTGGGACCATGACCTGAGCTGAAGGCAGAGGCTTTAACCCACTGAGCCACCCAGGCACCCCCATACATACAAATTTACTTCTTCCAAAGAAGGACCCACAAAAGTATGCTGACTTCTTCCCAGAATTGTTTTATTATTTTTTCTTCTTTGGTGCTTCAAAATCAGGTTTGTTTGTTTGTTTTCTGTTTTTTGGTTTTTTTGCTTTCTTTTAAATTATTTTTTAAATTATGTTCAGTTAGCCAACATAAAATACATCATTACTTTTTGATGTAGTGTTCAGTGATTCATCAGTTGCATATAACACCTAGTGCTCAACACCACACATGCCCTCTTTAATACCCATAACCTGGTTACTCCATTTCCCTACTCCCTTCCCTTCTGTAACCCTCAGTTTGATTCCCAGTTTCCAGAGTCTCTCATAGTTTGTCTCCCACTCTGATTTCTTTGCAGTTTTTCCTCCCTTCCCCTGAGGTCCTCCATATTATTCCTTATGTTCCACATATGAGTGAAACCATATGATAATTGTCTTTCTCTGTTTATTTCACTTAATATAATACCCTCCGGTTTCACCCATGTCAGTGCAAATGGTAGGTATTCATCTTTCTGATGACTAAGTAATATTCCATGTATATATGAACCACATCTTTATCCATTAATCTGTTGAAGGGCATCTCGGCTCCTTCCACAGTTTGGTTATTGTGGACATTGCTGCTATGAACATTGGAGTGCATGTGCCCCTTCTTTTCACTACATCTGTATCTTTGGGGTAAATACCTAGTACATTTGCTGGGTCATAGGGTAACTCTATTTTTAACTTCTTGAGGAACTTCCATACTGTTTTCCAGAGTGCTATACCAGCTTCCATTCCCACCAACAGCATAAGAGGGTTCCCTTTTATTCACATCCTCACCAACCTTGTTGTTTCCTGTCTTGGTAATTATGCCATTTAATGGTGTAACGTGCCATCTCATTGTGGTTTTGATTTGTATTTCCATGATGGCTAGTGATGTTGAACATTTTGTCATGTGTCTGTTAGCCATTTGTATGTCTTTGGAGAAGTGTCTGTTTATGTCTTCTGTTCATTTCTTGACTGGATTCTTTCTTTTTTGGGTGTTGAATTTGAGAAGTTCTTTATAGACATTGGATACCAGCCCTTTATCCGTAATGTTATTTGCACATATCTTCTCCCATTCCATGTGTTGTCTCTTAGTATTGTTACCTATTTCCTTTGCTGTGCAGAAGATTTTATCTTAATGAAATCCCAGAGTTCATGTTTACTTTTGTTTCCCTTGCATTTAGAGGCATGTCATGAAAGAAGTTGCTGTGGCCAATGTTGAAGAGGTTACTGCCTATGTTCTCCTCTAGGATTTTGATGGATTCTTGTCCCACATTAAGGCCTTTCATCCATTTTGAGTTTATCTTTGTGTATGGTATAAGAGAATGGTCGAGTTTCATTCTTCTGCATGTGGCTGTCCAATTTTCCCAGCACCATTTGTTAAAGAGACTTTTTTTCTATTGGATATTCTTTTTTTTTTTAAGATTTTATTTATTTATTTGACAGACAGAGATCACAAGTAGATAGGCAGAGAGAGAGAGAGAGAGAGAGAGAGAGAGAGAGAAGCAGGCTCCCTGCTGAGCAGAGAGCCTGATGCGGGATGCGATCCCAGGACCCTGAGATCATGACCTGAGCCGAAGGCAGCGGCTTAACCCACTGAACCACCCAGGCGCCCCTCTATTGGATATTCTTTCCTGCTTTGTTGAAGATTAGTTAACCATAGAGTTTGAAGGTCCATTTCTGGGGTCTCTCTTCTGTTCCATTGCTCTATGTGTCTATTTTTGTGCCAATACCATGTTATTCTGGTGATCACAGCTTTGTAATGTAGCTTGAAGTCAGGCATTGTGGTGCCCCAGCTTTGGTTTTCTTCTTCAACAATCCCCTGGCAATTTCAGGTCTTTTCTGGTTCCATACAAATTTTAGGATTGTTTGTTCCAGCTCTTGAAAAATGTTGATGGTATTTTGATAGGGATTGCATTGAAAGTGTAGATTGCTCTGGGCAGGATAGACATTTTAACAATGTTTATTCCTTCAATCCATTAACATGGAATATTTTCCCATCTCTTTGTGTCTTCCTCAATTTCTTTCATAAGTGTTCTGTAGTTTCTAGAGGATAGATCCTTTACCTCTTTGGTTCAGTTTATTCTTAGGTATCTGTAGTTTTTGGTGCTATTGTAAGTGGAATTGATTCCTTAATTTCTCTTTCTTTAGTCACATTGTTAGTTTATAGAAATGCCACTGATTTCTGTGCATTGATTTTGTTTTCTGCCATGTTGCTGAATTGCTATATGAGTTCTAATAATCCGGGGGTGGAGTCTTCAGGTTTTCCACATACAGCATCATGTCATCTGCAAAGAGAGAGAGTTTAACTTCTTTGCCAATTTGAATACCTTTTCTTTCTTTTTGCTTTCTGATTGCTGAGGCTAGGACTTCTAGTACTATGTTGAACAGAAGTGGTTAAAGTGTGCATCCCTGTCGTGTTCCTGGCCTTAAGGGAAAAGCTCTCAGTTTCTCCCCATTGAGAATGATATTTGCTATGGGCTTTTCATAGATGGTTTTATGATACTGAGGTATGTTCCCTCTGTCACTATATTTTGAAGAGTTTTAGTCAGAAAAGGATGATGTAGTTTGTCAAATGCCTTTTCTGCATCAATTCAGAGAATCATTTGGGTCTTTATGTGGTTTTGGGATCAGGGTAATGCTGGTCTTATAGAATGAGTTTGGAAATTTTCCTTCCATTTTTATTTTTTGGAACAGCTTCAGTAGAATAGGTGTGATTTCTTCTTTCAGTGTTTGGTAGAATGCTGCTGGGAAGCTGTCTGGCCCTGGAGTCTCATTTTTTGGGAGGTTTTTGATTATTGCTTCAATTTCCTTGCTGGTTATTAGTATGTTCAGATTGTCTTTTTCTTCCTGTTTCAATCCTGGTAGTTTATAAGTATCCAGGAATGCATCCACTTCTTCCAGATTGCCTAGTTTGTTGGCATACAGCTGCTGGTAACAAGTTCTAATAATTGTCTCTATTTTCTTGGTATTGGTCCTGATTTCTCCTCTTTCATTCATGGTTTTATTAATTTGGGTCCTTTCTCTTTTCTTTTGCATAAGTCTGGCCAGAGGTTTATTGATCTTATTAATTCTTTCAAAGAATCAGCTTCTAGTTCATTGATCTATTCTGTTCTTCTGGTTTCTGTTTCATTGATTACTACTCTAATCTTCATTATTTCTCTTCTGCTTTGTTTGGCTTTATTTGTTATTCTTTTCCAGATGCTGTAGGTGTAAAGGTAGCTGTCCTTCCTGGATTTTTCTAATTTTTTGAGAGAGGTTTGGATGGCTGTGTTTAAGGACTGCCTTTGCAGTATCCCATAGGTTCCCACTGAAAACCAGTGTGTTTTCATTTTCATTGGTTTGCATGAATTGTTTAAGTTCCTGTTTAATTTCCTGATTGATCCATTCATTCTTTAGTAGGATGCTTTTTAACCTCCAAGTGTTTGCATTCCTTCCAAATTTTTCTTTGTGGTAGAGTTCCAATTTCAATGCATTGTGGTCTGAAAATATTCAGGGAATAATCTCAATCTTCTGGTCTTGGTTGAGACCTGAATTGTGACCCAGTATGTGGTCTATTCTGGAGAAAGTTCCATGTGCACTCGAGAAGAATTAGTATTCTGTTGTTTTAGGATGGATTATTCCGTATTTATCTACGGAGTCCATCTGGTCCATTGTGTCCTTCAAAGTTCTTATTTCTTATTTGATCTTCTGGTTAGATGATCAATCTATTGCCTTGAGTGAAGTGTTGAAGCCTCCTACTATTAATGTATTATTATCAGTTATGATTCCTTATTTTGGTTAATAGTTGTTATATGTAGTTGGCTCTTCCCATGTTGGGGGCGTAGATATTTACGATTGTTAGATTTTCTTGTTGGATAGACCCTTTAAGTATGATATAGTGTCCCTCTACACTTCTTACTATGGTTTTTGGTTTAAAATTTAATTTGTCTGATGTGAGAATTGCTACCTCAGCTTTCTTTTGAGGTCTTTTGGCATGATAAGTCATTCTCCATCCTCTCACTTTCAATCTGGAGGTGTCTGTAGGTTCAAAATGAGTCTCTTATAGACAGCATATGGGTGGGTCCTGCTTTTTTATCCAGTCTGAAACCCTGTGGCTTTTAATGGGAGCATTCAGCCCATTCACGTTGAGAGTAACTATTGAAAGATATGAAATTAGTGCCATTGTGTTGCCTTTAAAGTTCATGTTTCCATAGATTGTCTCTATAAATTTCTGATCTATATTATTTTAGGTTTTCTTTCTTCTTTTAATTAATTTCCCTTTATATTTCTTGTAGGCTGGCTTGATGATCACATATTCTTTAAGTTTCTGCTGGTACTGTAAGCTCTTTCTCCATCCATTCTGAATAACAGCCTTGCTGGATAAAGTATCCTGGGCTGCATGTTCTTCTCATTTAGTATCCTGAATATGTCTTGCTAGCCTTTTCTGGCTTTCCAGGTCTCTGTGGACAGGTCTGATGTTATTCTGATGTTCCTCCCTCTGTACATAAGATATTTTTTCTCCCTAGCTGCTCTCAGGATAGCTGCTTTGGCTCTAAGATTTGCAAGCTTCACTAGTAGTATATGTCAGTGTGTTGATCTGTTTTTATTGATTTTTGGTAGGAATCTTCTCTGCCTCTTGGGCACAAATGCTTGTTTCCTTCCCCAGATTAGAGAAATTCTCAGCTCTAATTTGCTCAAATATACCCTCTAGTCCTCTCTCTTTCTCCATCTCCCCAGGGATCACAATAATTCTGACATTGGAATATTTCATGGTGTTATTCTGTTCTTATGGGTTACTAGCTGCCTATCCCTATCTTCGTCAGCTTCTTTCCTTTTTGTCAGTTTATTTTCTAGATCACTAATTCGTTCTGCTGCCTCATGTACCCTGGCTGTTAAAGTATTTAGTTTAGACCGTATCTTGTTCATGGCATTTTAAAGTTTGGCTTGATTCAACCTCATTTCTGCCCTTAGAGATTCGATATTGTCACTAATGCTTTTCTTAAGCCTAGTTATTGACTTCATGGTTGCTACCCTGAAGTCTATCTCTGACACCTTGCTTATATCCATGTTCATTAGACCTGTGGCAGAGGACATTGTTTCTGGTTCTTTTCTTTGTTAGGAGTTCCTCCTCCTAGTCATTCTGTTGAGGGATGGTTGAGGGAATGTACAGAATCTAAAATATCAACCACTACACAAACAAAATGCACCTTAGAAAAAAATCTGAAGTTGTTGAAAGCTACCACAGATATGCCACCAGAGCCAAGATGATCCAAAACAATAAAAAAAGAAACAAAGAAAAGAGAAAATAAATAAAGGGTGGGGGGTGTGGGAAGAGTGATTATAATCTCTCAGGTAGACACAGCAGGGTGATCTGCCTGTTCCTGCTTGATTTTTGGTCTGTGTATTAGAAGACACTATATCCCCAAATTGCAAAGAAATCAGAACTGACATATATATTAAGATAAAATTGAATAGAATGAAAAATGGGCTAGTGTGGGACATAAGTCTATAAAACATATGTGAAAAAATAAAATTAAGAAGCGACTTAAAAACATAGGTTGGGAAATAATCTATTTGAAACAGGAACAGGGTTAAACAACAACAACAACAACAACAACAAACTAAGAAACTAAAAAAGAAATGGAAAGTTTACCCTGCAGTATAAGCAAGTTGTGAAGGAACACCTGGAGCTCCCTATATCATTTTCCCTGGGCGTTAGAGTTTTACTACCCCCTCCCTTTTTTTTTTTTTTTTTTTTACGATTTTATTTATTTATTTGACAGAAATAAGCTTTGCTTATTTGAAACCTGTTCTTCCAGTCTGTCTTCTGGGGGAGCGGCCTGCTACTCAGGTGTCTTTGCCTGGGTGGAATTGCCCCACCCCTTGTCAGGGGGATGGGCTTAATGTGAGCTGGTTGGCTGCAGGACTTTTGTTCTTTGGCATCTTTCCACTTCTCTTTAGAGGGTCAGAACAAACATGGCCATGCAGGAATCTTGAGCCCAGAGCCCCAGTGTTGTGGTGTCGTACCCCCACCTGCTAACAGATGTTTCAGGGCAATCTATTTCTACCTCTGAATGTACCAAACTCCACAGATTCATGCAGTTTGTGCCCAGGGCACCTCTCCCAGGGAGTCATGGGGACCCACCAGCGTCTTTGGGCCTTGTGACTCTGCAACTGCCAGCAGCCATGGGCTCCATGTGCACCATTTTTCACAGTTCCTAGGTCATGCTCAGTACTGCCTCAGCATCTCTTCATGGGCCACACTGCCCTGAGAGCTGTCCCTATCATGGGCACAAGCTGTTCTATGTCTCCCCTAGGATATTAGACAGCCCGCACCTTCTAGTCCTTTCCAGAGTAGTCAGGCAGAGGTCTTTCTCTGTCCAGGCTCTGCTCACCATTTATGGTGCCCAGAGTTGAAAGTACCCTCTGGGCTTGCTGACCATAACCAGTCTCCCCACTCTACTGCTTGAGTATTCTATCACTTTGGGCTCCCCGTTCTTTCAGAGTCTTCTGGAAATCCTGAGTCCACAATGATACCTAGAATTCTGCCCTTCTTCACTCCCTGTGCCCTTTTCAGAAGGGGATGCTTCTCACTAGATAGATTTCCAAAGGTCCTGATTTTTTTTGCCCTGGTGTTATATCACTTTCTGGTGTCTGGCTTATGGAGGCTTCCTCCCCTGTCCACTTATCTTTGGATATTTCCCCAGAAGATTCAAGGTTCTGTACCTCCTACCTGGCAAAAAGGGGTAATTTTTCTGCTTGTGTAGATCCAGATAAATATTCTTACATCTGAGGTTGAATTTGTATGTGTTCAGAATGGTTTGATAATAGATTTACAGCTAAATTTGGGGGAGGAGATGAAATGAGGTCCCATACTCTGCCACATCTTGCCCCTCCCCCAGAATTGTTTTGTTCTTAAAAGAATTCTGCAGTAAACTGACCTGTCTGTAGAAAGGAAATACAAAGGTCTCTATCTCACTTGTAATACGTGAGAGTAATACTCACGTATTATGAAATACATATTATGTAATACATATTATGTAATATGAAATACATATTAAAGTTTCATATTAAAGTTACTGTCAGACTAGCAAAACAAGAGTTTAGTGATATACTTTTCCTGAGAGTATAGAGAAACAGGCATTCATATACATTGTCTTTAGCAGTTTATTGACTAAATATCTGTCAAAATTTAGGCATGCTTATTTCCTTTTATATATCATCTCTATTTCTAGGAATTTCTCCTGCAAACGCAAGTGTTTGTACTATAAGTTACCCAGAATCTTTTTTTATTTTTCACCATCAACAGTGATAACAAAGGATTCATATAACTTAAAGGTCCATTAAGTACCAGTTGATTAACAGGGTGATAGCCATATGATGGAGTAGAATGAGGCAGATAGATACTCATTTGGAATTATCTGCAGGATCTATTGCCAGGTGAAAAAGGGAATGTGCAGAATAGTTGCACAGTAACAAAAATAAGTAATATTGATCAAACATACATATTTGCTTTTATACCCTTAAAATATTTGTTGAAGGATGCACCAGAAACAAATGGTAGTGGTTGCTTCTGGGAAGAGGAATTGAGTGATTGGAGGACAGGGATAAGTGGCAGATTAACTTTTTACATATTTTTTCCTTTTGAAAAAAATATGCACTTATTACCTACTAAACTTTCTGTAGAAGAGTTATACATTAGTCATGTTTGAGAAATGCAGAATATTTTACACATTTTAGTGAGTGGTAGACTTTATGATGAGAAGAAATCTATTATTTTGGCTTTTTAGTTTGACATTTAAAACTCTTTCTCAGCACTAGTAGCTTCTCTCTTGACAATTGAACAACATATTCCTGCCTTCTCCCCTTACCAGCATAAAAAAAAGAGCCTTAAAATCATAATTTATATAATGATTGTTTCAAGGCTGAAGAATAAGTGTCTTAACTCTTTAGAATATACATTTTATAAAAAGTTATGCCATTTCTTGAGAAGCTGCCCTTGAACTTTAGAATAAATTATTGCCTTAATGTAAGTCACACATATTCATTATCAAGAAATAAGAAAAGGTAGATAAGAAAAACCGATGATAGAAATTCCTTATGCAGTCTACCCAGAAATGACTGTTAACTGCTTTAATGTACTATACATATATTGTTTATTAGAAAATTTAACTCTTATTCCTTTTTTGTGAATTACTAGTTCATGTTCTTGGTCTCTTTTCAGATTTTAGTCTTTCTCTTCATTATTGATTTAATAATGTGAGTATTTGCTATATACCAAAGCATTGTGCTAAGTTTGTTACTTGTGTCATCTCATTTAATCAGCACTAACCCAATGAGGTAGGTGAAGGTATCCCAAGATGAAGACACTGAGGTTCAGAGAAGATCATGCAGCAAATAAGTATGAGGCAAGAATTCCAGTCTAGGTCTGTCTGGTTGCAAAGTCCATATTTTTAAGCCTTATACCAGTACTGTTAATTCCCTAGTCTTTCCTCTAAATAGACTTCATGAAATTACAACTAGAGCCAAAACACAAACCACACAAAAAGACCCGGATCTAACCTACTCATCCACCTGAGGAAGATGGTGATTCTGATCTTGTGTCCCTAAACCACACTTCCTCAAGTCATTCCTTTAGTTTGTTAACCAGTGCTATTAAGTATTACCATTTTTATTATACATTACTTACAGATTTTCTTCCTTTAACTATCTTTGCACCTTCCTAGGGAGGAAATGTGTGGAGGAGTTTTTGTTCTAGATTTTTTCCTAGTTTTATTGAGATATAATTGATACACACTACTGTGTAAGTTTAAGGAGTATAACATAATGACACATATGTTGTGAATCAATTAGTACTCTAAGTTTAGCTAATATCCATCATTTCATACAGATACCAAAAAAAAAAAAAAATTGCTTTTTCCCTTGTGATGAGAAGGCTTAGGATCTACTCTCAACAACTTTTCTGTATGTCATAGAGCAGTGTTAACTATAGTCACCATGTTGTATATTACATCCCCAATATTATAATTGGAATTTTGTGCCTTTTGACCACCTTCATCCATTTTCCTACCTCCCACTTCTGGCAACCACAAATCTGATCTCTTTTTCTAGGAAATATGTGTGTGTGTGTGTGTTTAAAGATTTTATTTATTTATGTGAGAGAAAGTGCATAAGCACAAGGGGGAGGAGCAGAGGGGGAGGGAAAGGGAGAACCAGACATCCCAGTGAACAGGGAGCCTGATGTGGCTTGATCCTAGGACCCAGGGATCATGACCTGAGCCAAAGACAGATGCTTAACCAGCTGAGTCACCCAGGCAGCCCTAGGAGTTTGTGTTTTTTTTAAGATTCCACATATAAGTGAGATCATACAGTATTTGTCTTTCTCTTTTTCTCTTATTTCTCCTAGCATAATGCTCTCAAGGTCCATCTCTATTGCTGTAGACTAGAATAGTTTAAAGCGTGTGTGTGTGTGTGTGTTTCTTTTGGTTTGTTTAGAAAAGTGTTAATCTTTCTGCATTTAGCATACAGGTTAGCTTGAATACCTAGACCAGTGACTATTATTGCAGTACTAATATAAGCATATAAACAATGTTAATATTTACAAAAACTGTATCATCTTCATTTTCAATCATTGGAAGGCTCTGTTCAGCACAATGTTGTGTTAGACCAGGCCATCTTCTTCAGTCTCTGTTTTCATATAACAGTTTCACTTGTATCTACCTATGTAAGCATAGCCACTATTTAGGTCATTAACACCTCCTTCCCAAATAATTTTCATCAAATATGACCACTGGTCATTTTGAGTGATGCATTAGGTTTTTGTTAATTTTTTCTTTGTACTTTCTGTTTTGCTTTAACTTTCTGTAGCGACTATTTATATTTTAAAAATAAACATTTTTTTAAAGATTTATTTTAGAGAGAGTGCATATGAGTGGGGGGGAGAGGCAGAGGGAGAAGGAGAGAGCGAAATCTCAAGCAGACTCCCCGAAATCAAGAGTTGGATGCTTAACCAAATGAGCCACCCAGATCCCCCAAAATATGAATATTATTTTAAAGTAAATCAACCAGCCTGGGCTCATCCTGAACAATAAATCCTATGAAATCACCAGTTTAATCTGTTTTTTATACTTAATGTGCTTTTTTATTTTTATAATTTTTGTAATACACAAATTACTAAAATTATGTAACTAACAGTCAGGTACTTAAATCAGTGATGCATATTTATCACACTTAGGAAATACCGTACTGTAAGTTATGCCCCTTAATATTATGAGAGTTCTTTCTTAATAATATTGTTATTAATTAATGATATAGTTATTTGATAATCTCACTGACTAGCCTTAATTAACATTAAAGATATTAGTCCTTGATCTGTTGGGATATTTGCAAATATTTTTTAGTTTTTCATTTTCCTTTAACTTTATGATATTTTTGCATTTTTGTTTTTCTTTTGCCCATCTGGCCTTTTTCTACTAAAACATAAACTGCTTTTTATCTTTTTAGTATTTTTTTTGGTATAACTTTTAATTTTTTAAATATTCCCTTTTTTAGTATACCCAACACACTATATTACATTAGTTTCAAGTGTACAACATAGTGACTCAACATCCCTATACATTATGTTTATGTTCACTACAAGCATAGCTAGCATCTATCACCGTACAGTGCTATTAGAATACCTTTGACTAGGGGCGCTGGGTGGCTCAGTTGTTAAATGTCTGCCTTCAGCTCAGGTCATGATCTCAGGGTCCTAGGATTGAGCCCCGCATCAGGATCCCTGCTCAGCCAGAAGCCTGCTTCACCCTCTCCCCCTCCCCCTGCACATTGTGTTCCCTTTCTTGCTGTATCTCTGTCAAATAAATAAAATCTTAAAATTAAAAAAAAAGAACACCATTGGCTATATTCCCTGTGCTATATCTTTTATTCCCATGACTTATTCGTTTCATAACTAGAAGCCTTTATCTCCCACTCTCCTTGACCTATTTTGTTTATTCCCTGTCCACCACAGTTTATTCTCAGCATTTATGGGTCTGTTTCTGCTTTTTAAATTACTCCTAATTTTTGTTTTGTATCATGCTTTAGGTAGTCCTTAGCGATCTCAAAATTATATATTTACCTTATGTTTTTCAAAATTTTGGTCTCATTACCAGATTTAAATTTTGATATGAGGTAGGAATGTAATTTTATTTCCCCAAAATGTCACAACTCGCCCTTTATTCACTTATTTGAAATGCCACTTTTACCTTATATTAGAATCTTGTGTCTGCTTATGTCTATTTCTGTACTAGCTTTCTCTCCCAGGGATTTCTGTTTCTGTGGCAGCACCAAACTCTTTTTAGTTGGTTTTAGAATATGTGATAATATCTATTTAGGCAACCTTCTCTTCCAAAACTATTATTTACATTCTCAAGTGCTTATTCTTTTGGATGAATTTCAGAGTTACTGAGTCAGTTTTTCATATAGTTCTGTAGGAAATTTGATTGGGATTATAATAAATGTATATATTAAAGGGGGAAGGTATCTTTAGATATTCCTTATGGTATATGCATTATTCACTATGGTAAAGAGTAGTAATTTGGTAATCTCACTGACTAGCCTGGAGATTCATTTTCTGCAGACCATATTAATAGTCTTTATATTCTTAGTGCCCTATATTCAAAATCTTGCATGAGTAATGATTAAATATGCATATGTTGGAAGGTAAGTAGATAAAGAATTGATATTATAGAAAATTTACTTGCCCTTTGACTCAGATTTTTTAGACAAATGGAAAATATTCCCAACTGTGGAACAGAGAAAAACAGGGTTAATGCAATGAGAACTTTTACTACCATAAGCCTAGTATTTACACAAGTAAACTGGTTTTGTTTTTGAAAATTTAATTCTCATAAGAGTCCTTTTTTTTTTTTTTTAAAGATTTAAAATTTTTTTTTTTTTATTAGAGAGAGAGAGTGAGTTAGTAAGAGAGAGAGGAAGAAAGCACCAGCCAGGGGAGGGGCAGAGAAGCAGACTCCCCACTGAGCAGGGAGCCTGACAAGGGGACTTGATCCCAAGACTCTGGGATCATGACCTGAGTGGAAGGCAGACGCTTAACTGACTGAGGCACCCAGGGGCCCTCTCATAAGAGTTCTTATAAAATATTCATAAAGGTGATAGAGTCATGATGGGGTGGATTAGTTAAAAGCTGTTAATTTCCAAATGACTTCCCAATTACCAGTCTTCCCAATTACCAGTTAACTTTGGTACATAAAATGACCAACTTACTCAGATTCTTTAAGATAGCTACACAGTTTGTTAAGATTTCAAAATGAATCTCCTAAAATACCATCTATTCTTTCAAAAAAGGGACCATTATTCTACCTTAATAATTTAAAAATGAGTACTAAATGAAGAACAATGTAATTGTTATGAGAAAAGACCACATAGTAGTCTACTTTTTATAAATATGACATATCTACCAGATATATGTTTAACAAAAAATAATTGAACTTATTTGATAAAAATAAAATTCAGTTTATAAGGAATGGTGATTTAGTGGTTTTATTTTGGGGAATTATTGGGAGGAAATGAGAATTATGTTAACAGATGATTTAGGTAGTCTTTCAGAAGATAAGTTCATCTAAATTTCTTGATATAGTAAAATTTAAGCAAATTTGGGAGTAATGAAAGTATCTGTTTAAATGAGCACCAATATTTGTAAAACATTGCCTAGCACATACTATAAGGCAAGTCAAGCAATCGGTCAATCAAGTGGGCTCTAGTAATTTAACAATAAGCTCCTGTTTTAAAGTTATACTGGACAATTAAGGCTTTATTTTGGCATTGTATACGTGAATTGCCAAATCTTTCTTTAATACCTTTTGTATTTATTGTGCTGGGAAGGTCACAAAGGAAAAATGTCTCCTATACTTAGTCCAGTTTAAAAAGAACATGGAAATGTGATTTGTTATATAACAATGTTTCATTTATGTATCTTGTGTATGATGATTGAGGGAATTAGGTAAATGATAAAATACTGACATATCTAATGTTTTAGCACCTCAGTGTTCTGTATTACAGTCTCCTATTGCTTTTGATATGCAAATCAGGGCAGAAATCAAGGAACCTCAGCAACTATAGGTAATATTCTTTTTTTAAAGCTGAATGAAAGGTACATAAAACTTTATTATGTTTTTATAACTTATGTACATTAGATATTGTGTACATATAAAATATTTTATAATAAAAATTGTTTAAGAAATTGGTGGGAAAAACCTGTTCTCCAAAATAACTAATCAAATTATGTATTTTTAAAAGATTTTATTTATGTATTTTGTTTTTTAAAGGTTTATTTATTTGAGAGAGAGAGAGACCATTCAAGTGTTAAAGGGGCAGAAGGAGAAATGTTAGCATGCTCCACACTGATTGTGGAGCCTGACATAGAGCTCAGTCTCATGTCCCTAAGATCACAAACTGAGCTGAATCCAAGAGTATGATGCTTAACTTGACTGTGTCACCCAGGTTCCCCTTTTATTTATTTGAGAGAGAGAGAGTGTGTGTGCGAGCAGGGAAGGGGTAGGGGGAAAGGAGAGAATCTCAAGCCAACTCTACACTGAGTGCAGAGCCCAGTGTAGGGCTTGATCTCTTGACCTAGAGATTATGATCTGAGCTGAAATCAAGAGAGATGGAAGCTTAACCGAATGAGCCACCCAGGGGCCCCTAAATTATGTATTCTTTATTGTAAAGTTGTTAAACTTGTCCACACAAATAATATTTTACATTATAACAAATATTCACTATAGTCAAAACATTGTCATGCAAAAATAAACATTAACTTCAGAATCAATAACTGATTTGTACACTTAGAAAAATGAAGAATTAAAAAATACATATAACAAAGTGCTCATTAGTTTGCATCTCCTTAGGATGGTGATCATCACTATATAAGTTGTTTTTAATGAATTTGAGTCATTGTTATCTTTTCTGAACACATACTTAAGTTTTGATGCTTAACATATTTGAAAACAGTTGTGATTATACTGTTAAGTGTAATTTCCGTAGTAAAAGTATTAGTACCTTTCTCTTTTTGGAAGAGTCAGAATGGATCATCAATACACCACTGTGGCCTTGTGATAGACTGGATGTACTCAATCGACATAATCTGCTCTGTACAATTGCACATGAAATCTTAGCCAAGAGCCTTTATAGACAGACATTTGAAGTTTTGCAAAATCTACCAGGTTTTCAAAATTCTCAAGGTATGTTTCAATGAATCTGTTGTTTCAAAAGTTTCAATTAATCTATTGTCCATCTGGTTTTTTTTTTTTTAATTTTTTAAGATTTTCTTTATTTATTAGAGAGAGAGAAAGAGCACAAGCTGGGAGGGGCAGGCAGAGGGAGAAGCAGACTCCCCACCAAGCAAGGAGCCCAACGCAGGACTCCATCCCAGGACCCTGGGATCATGACCTGAGCCAAAGGCAGACACTCAACTGACTGAGAACCCAGGCATCTCCATCTGATGTTTAAAGAAGAAACAGTTCTGCACCTGTTTTGGCTCAACATATATTTTTAATGATACTGTTTTCTGCAAATCTGTTCTCTGAAAATTGAATATGCTTTTCTGATTTTTGTTTTATTTTTTTAAAGCAGGGGTGCTTACCTTTGGGTTGTCGGCATTTCCCAACTGTTTTCATCAATCCCCTTTCCCTACCTGTCAGATCAGCAGCAAACAGTAATGCCCACAGCAAGCTTTATGTGGTCAAAATTCATTGTATTAGAATAATGAAGAATACTTTTTCTATTACTTACTATATATAAATATAGATTTTATTTTTTTTAATTTTTTTATTTTTTAAAGATTTTATTTATTTGACAGAGAGAGATCACAAGTAGATGGAGAGGAAGGCAGAGAGAGAGAGAGAGAGAGGGAAGCAGGCTTCTTGCTGAGCAGAGAGCCCGATGTGGGACTCGATCCCAGGACCCTGAGATCATGACCCGAGCCGAAGGCAGCGGCTTAACCCACTGAGCCACCCAGGCGCCCCTATAAATATAGATTTTAGTTTCCATTACCTTGGAACATAGGGAAACATGGAATAATTGGAAGAAATTAATAAATGACAAATTCAAATAAAGGGAATATTAATGTGGGCAATAGTAGGTAGTGCTCTTGAATCCTAACATTCAGGTCTTATATGAACAGGAAGAGAGTCCATGTTAAGGGAAGCATGAGCAAAAGCTTTGGGTCAAAATGAGCTGAGTGATAGGTTCAGAGTGGCAGGTTACCACTTCATCAGAATGTTAACCCAAGGGCATTCCACAATGCTTTATCAGTCAGGGAAGTTCTACTGGTAGAGATGTTCAGGAAGAGATGAAAAGGTAAGGAGATTAATTTCCTGCTAAGGCCTGAATCACTAAAGGATGCTGCAAATATTAAAGACCAGAGTCTAGGTTATAGATTGAACTGACTAAATATAGGGAATAAAAGACTTGGCAGTGACTTCACTTTCTTCTAAGTGAGGAATTGAACTAGAAATACCCAATGAAAGATTTGTTTTTGAGAAGGAATATTAGGGGGTGATTTATTTTTAGTCATGGGAAATTAAGTCTGAGGTCTTAACTGTAGAAAATGCAAGCAGAACTGTGCAAGTCATTCATTTTGAGACACTGCAGATGCAGACACATGTGGGATCACAAATGGGTGTTAATGCAGTCTCTGCAATAATTGTCAAGCTTCCTTTCTTATTCTTTGTTACAAAGTAAATGAATGTGTTTTCTTTTGTTGAATGCTTATTTGTTTCTTAGTCTATAAGATGATTGCATTTTAGTGACTCTGACTCCCATAGTGGGAAGCAAAGTGACAAGGGGAACAGAGAGAAAGGAAAAGTAGTGAGAGAGAGAAGATGGAGAGACTAAAATCGATTTCATTATCTTTTTTCCCCCCCCCAGAAACTGTGGAGGTCTCACAGTATAGCCTTCTCTTTAATAAACTTCTGGATGCCTGTATAGAAAGCAACAGTCTTGGTATGTCATCCTCTGTAGCAGAATTCATGATTTCAAAGAACATCCCTATTGACTTCTCCTTTCTTAGAAGATTAATTACTTCTTTAGGAAGGAGTTGTTTATGGCTCAAAGCCAGAGCCCACTACAAAAGTAAGTTACATTTTAAAAAGTTTATATTTGATACATTAGTTTGACTTTGATTTTCTAACCCTGAAGCCTTGTATAATTTTTATGACTAGGCATTTAAATATGTAAAAGAACAGTTGATACACATTCAGATAATAGTGGTCTACCCAGATTTGTGCTCTCTTTGGAAACTTATTCTTTCTTGGTTTTTTGTTTTTTGGGGTTTTTTTTTGTTGTTGTTGTTTGTTTGTTTTACTATATCTTCATTTCTTTGCACTGGAGGGTGCACAAAGGAAATAAATGACAGCATTTGAACCAGTTTGGCTTAGCTTTTAAGTATACTGGAGCAAAATAACTGGTAGAATGAAGTTTAAGGAGTATTTATATATTTTATTCATCCCTGCTATATCCTGATCTTTATAAGTTAGAATATTTTATAGCAGGCCACATAAGGAAGTACAGAGGCTGCCATTACTGAACATGATACATAAGTTTTTTGCATGGCTCCTAGTAATAGAATATTGTTAATCTATTTACAGTTGTTTCTCCCTAACCAGTAAGCCTGGAAAACTAATGCTTTCTCTAATCTCAGCCACCTCACAGGTATTTGAATTGGGAAGTAATTTTGTATAGAATCTCAATCCAGAAAACAATTCTTTTCTGCATTCCTGCAGTAATTTGTCTTAAATTTACTTTTTTTTCCTTTTCTTTTTTGAGAGAGAGTGAGCGAGAGGGGGAGGGACAGTTGAGAAAGAATTCTAAGGTTGATCTCACAATCCTGAGATCATGACCTGAGCCACCCAGTTTCTTCACATCCTCACCAACACTTATTACACTGTGTTTTTTATTTTAGCTTTCTTGGTGGATATAAAGTGATATTTCATTGTGGTTTTGATTTTGCATAATACTAATGATGTTGAACACCCTTTCATGTGCTTATTGGCCATTTGTGTATCTTTTGTGGAGAAATGTCTGTTAAATCCTTTACCCATTTTTTTCTTTGTATGTTTCTTAATTGTATTTATTGGTTGAGTTGTAAGAGTACACACATATATACACATGCACATAATATACATATAGATATATATACACTCTGGATGCAAGTCCCATGTGGAATACATGAATTTCAGTTTTTTTCTCCACTCTGTGAATTGTCTTTCCCTTTATTTATGCCTTGGCTTTGCTTTTTGTTTTCAAACTAATAAGAAGGCCACTGTCCAGGGACAATAAAGTTGCCTTCCTGATGGCTCCTGATTTGCTCTCCCTAGTCCTAAAAATACTGATTTTCTCTCAGAGCTGAAAAGTCAGTAAGGGAGATGTTATTAGTGTGTCCTTCCATTGTTTTTCCTGTAAAACCAAATGGGAATATTTTTCTTTTCAAATTTGCTTTTAGGGGGAAAAGTTAATGATGGTAAATTTCTATTCAGTTTGTTATTTCTTCTTTCCCCCATCTGGTCAGCAAAGTAAAATAAGAATGTATGTAAATTATACCTATCAATAGCTAGAAAAGTTAATGAGTAGATAGGATTTGTCCTCTAAGAGACCTAGGGAGCTGGGACTATCTAGTATTTAGGAATCCAAAATCTGTGGAGTCAGAAGGCTGGGGTGATTCCCAAAGCCCTTTTACCTATCATGTGGGAGTCACTGTACCTAATTTCAAAGGTAGTAAACTGTCAGTTAAAATTAGGTAAAATCTATGTGTTTAACACAGGTTCCTGGCACACAGTAAGTTCTGAAAGATGAACCATCATCATCCACATTAGATTTCTTTTTTTTTTTTTAAAGATTTTATTTATTTATTTGACAGAGAGAGAGATGGTGAGAGAGGGAACACAGGGGGAGTGGGAGAGGGAGAAGGAGGCTCCCCCCTGAGCAGTAAGCCTGATGTGGGGCTGGATCCCTGGCCTTGGGATCATGACCTGAGCCGAAGGCAGACGCTTAATGACTGAGCCACCCAGGAACCCCCACATTAGATTTCTTAAAGAACTTATTCTAACGAAATATTTTAAACAACTTTTACATACAGATTTAAATTGGTTTCAGTAAAACATAACAGTATAATACTATCTATATACGGTTTGGATGTCTTAGGACTTAAGGGGATTTCCCTATATATCATTTGTAAGAAGCACCTAAACAGTTTAAAAATTAAATCTCTTTTCTTGAAAAGTAAAATTTTTAGAACATGACTTGGTGAGCACCTACAAGACACTGAGCACCTACAGGAAAGATATATATTTTACTTATTTTTATATCTAAATAGTGCTTAGCTCAATGTCACACATAGAATAGACAGTAAATGTTTATTACATAAACTATAACAGCAGTATAAATAAGTGCTCAAACATAGTATATCTGTGTGACAGAAAAATCTTCAAATTATAATTTCTACTTTTTTCAACATTTTGGATTCATAATTCAGGATAGTCAATAATTACAAATATATGTAGTTGCCATTAGAGCAGATCCCATTAAAACAAAACCCGAGTTGCTATTCTGGTTTTTTAGTTACTTTGAAATTATGTTGTGTTGATTATGGTTTGAAATAAATGGGCAGTTGCCACAATGAGGTTCAAAAATTTAATATTTAGATCAGAGTTTTTAAAATAAATTTCTTCCTATTTAATGTTTCAGAAGCATTTTACAAAGAATAATATCAAATGTACTAGGATATATAATTTGTATAATAAACCATGTAATTTGTATAATAAGCCTGATGTGAAGAATCATTCTGTAAGGTAAGTAATTAGTCACCTGTGGAAGTCTAGCTTTTCACCTTTTGGGGTTTTGGTAAAGTGTGATCTATTTTTTGATTTCCAGGTGCTCTTTCATTGGGTTGCTACCCACCATTGGAGGGAAATTTATACAGAAAACTTCTACTGATTCCTTCCTATTTATCTGAGATTGAAATGCTTTTAGCTATTGAAATCTTCCTGGTATCTAATGCTAGTAGTATTCAGAGTCCTGGAACTTCTACACAGATACTGCAGATAGTTTTGAAAAGGTTAGTTGATATAACTTCTGTTTGCATGCTAAAAGCAGCTCATGGCTCCCTACACCTGTCCTAGGATATAAATATTTTTGTATATATTTTATAATAAACATTATATATATTTTAATGCATATTTTATATACACACAAACACATATACATAGATGTGTGTGTATGTATACATACATATTCACATATTTATTACATGTAATATTAGTATATTAGTATATGTATGTATATATTAGTATATGTATGTATTTATAAACTTTGGTAACATTTAAATTGAAAAAGGATTTGACCTGTTGGAGACATAAAACCAAACAAGCTGGTAACATTTAATAAACACATTAGCAACTTCAAAGATGCTGTCTGGGGACAGGGAAATGGATCCTTTTTAAGAATCAGTCTTTCTTGTGTACAGACAGATTTTTAGATAGGTATCTAAAAGTTACTTATCTTTCTGGTCAACACAGAAGATCTAAAAACCAAGTCTAAAAGGGAAATATGCAATGGTTTATTTGATTCAGTAAAGAATTATGTCGAACATAAAGCCATCAGCCTAGTTTCTAGATTTTGAAGTATTGTTATAAATGCATAATATTATAATGTAGCTGTTGGAAAGACTGGTATTTCTTCAAATTTTGTGTAAAGTCCCAGAATTTGGGCTTACACCACTCCAATTCCTTATCGGCCTATCCAGGAAACTAATAAAGATCTCATGTTTTAGAGTTTTTTGACAAGAAGCTTTCTTCAGTTTACTGGTGGTATAAACCACATTATCAGTTTGGATATCCTATCAATTATCTATTACTGCATATAAATTATCCCCAAACAGCTTAAAACAGCAAATATTATTTTAGTTTCTGTGGGTCAGGAATTTTGGAATAGCTTAGCAGTATGGTTATGGCTCAGGATCTCTGAGGTAGTGGGTCAGGAGTTGAGGTCACCTACTTGATGGCTTGACTGAGGCTGGAGGATCCATTTTCTAGATGGCTTATTAACATGTCATTGCCAAGAATCTTCAGTTCCTTGAGTGTCTTCATGACAGCTAACTTATCTGAGAGAGTGATCTAAGAGAGAAAAGGCAAGGAGGAAGCTACACTCCCTTTTATGACCTTTATCAAGAACTGTGAAGGCTCTATTTGCAGGCTACCAGTCAGTGTGACGTAGTCACCTAGATCCTAGTGTAAGACACAAGATTTTTGCATTGGAGACAGAATATGTTATTACTTATGGTACAGCAAGCAATATGATTATCTGCATATATGTATCTCCTGTTTTCCTCCCCGAGTCCCACAGATGGGCCCAGCTGGATACCTGTACATGCACTGGGTTCTGTTACAGAAGAATAATCTTGAACTTCAGGGGACCTATTATAATGAATGATAAGCATGCCTGCCCTGTTGCTCTTCAGAGAAATATCATCTCTATCTTGTGAGGCTATAAGCAAACCTACTTTTAGCTCTAGAAGACCCTGTCTTTGTCTTTCAAGGTGGTCCACTATATAAACATCCTTGAAATGCAGAACAAGAGGTAGTCAGTGTCTCTGCTCTCAAAACTTATAGAAATGCAGAGACCCAGGAAGAATTATCATCTAATAACCAGTGTCCAAAGGTACACACTGTCATTTTTGCTTAATTCCATGTGTGATAGTGAGTCATTTAACCTAGGCCATACTTAAGGGGAAGAAAATTAGAAAATAATTTTTTTAAAGTAGGTTCCACATTGGGCTTGAACTCACAACGCTGAGATTGACCTGAGCTGAGATCAAGAGTTGGACACTTAGCTGACTGTGCCACCCAGGCACCCAAGAAAATAATTTTAGGTCCACATTTTTTTAAAAACCCACTACAATTAGCTTTTTTTTTTTTTTTTTTTGGTTATAGCTTTATTTTTTTCTGAGGGCCTCCTTCAGTACTTCTGTGCACTATAAGGGGCATTAGGCATTTGGGCTCCCCAACTTGAGGGTTTGATTTTCTCATAGCTTTCCATTCTCCACATATATGCAGCCTTTTTATTCATTGTTGAATTTGGGGGGTATTTGTGACCTCAGTGTGAAACTAGTGACATGCCTAAATCTTTAACTTTGTCCCAAACAATATTATTTTCTCTATTATTATTATCATCCTGAGACCTGCCTTGTTACACTAACCTCTCTCAGGGAGAATGTTCTTCATCTTTAGGCTTTCAAAAACTACATCTAGTTGGCATATGCCCAGTCCACCAGATTTTAGGCACCACTTAGGACACTTACTACATTCAGTAGTAGAAGGCACCTGCCAGTCCTTCCTCTCTGTGATGATTGGTTCAATTTGGTGACCAAGCTGAAGTCCTCAATCGCACCATTCTGTGCCCCACACTAAGGTGTTAATGCAAGGAGACTCATTTTTGCACCTTGTTGTTGGGCCCTGCAGGTGCCAAGAGCAGGATACAGTGAACACAAACAACTGATGCCTAATGTAACAGCCACATCTCTATTTTAAACACTTCCCACTCCCTATCTCTTAAGGTAAACAGTCATAAAAATTTTATGAAATTTGGAGACTGGTAGAAAAATTATTAGAAAAGTAAACTGTAGCACTTAGTGAAGACTCTTAAATCAAGACTAAAAAAAGTAACTGGAAATTTAGTAAAGACATATAGCTACAATTCAATTCTGTTACCAAATGTTAGCTACCTGTTAAGTATATGCTTAGAATTAAAAATAGCTAATATCAAGGTAAAATACGTGACTGCTAATAACTCCAAGTTTCATTAAATTCACTATTTTTGTACACATTACAGTGAATAGTTATGCCATTATCAACTTTCACAATACAGAGAGGTTATTAGCTGTGTTCTAGGTAAGTGTTTTTCAAACTGTGGGTTGTAGCGCATTTGTGTGGTAAAATCAATTTTGGGTATTGTAACCACATTATTTTTTTTAAAGATTTATTTATTTGAGAGAAAGCACATATGGGGGAGGGGCAAAGGGAGAAGGAAAGAAAGTCATAAGCAGACTCTGCTGAGTGCAGAGTGAGACTCAGGGCAGGGCCTGATTTCACGACCCTGATATCAAGGCCTGAAATCAAGAGTCAGAGCTTAATAAACTGTGCCACCCAGGCAGCCCTGCAACCACATTATTAAAAAAATAAAAGGGAGGCTGGGTGGCTCAGTTGGTTAAGCATCTGCTTTCAGCTCAGGTCATGATCCCAGGGTTCTGGGGTTGAGTCCCACATCAGGGAGCCTGCCTCTCCCTCTGCCTCCTTCTTCCCCTGCATGTGCTCTCTCTCTGTCTTTCTCTGTCAAATAAAATCTTTCCAAAAAACAGGAGACAATAGAAAATAGAGTACATTGCCTTAAGGGTAAGTCTTGTGAAACGTCCATCTTTATGTATGAGGGTATATACCGGGTCACAGTATAAAATGTCTTTTACTATGTGTCTTGTTTGAAAAATTTGAAAGCCACTATCAGAAGAATACAGTAAAAAAGACTCATAGCTTAGTACCAGTAAATGTAGATGACTGTTTTTAAAGAAATTATAGTTTCTGATTTTGTGAGTTGTTCACTTTGTAGATGTGAAGAAAACAAATCTCGGAGCAAGGATGAATATCAAGCTGCAGTGGAAAGATTAATTATGGCTGCTCGTATATCAGATCCAAAGCTCTTCATTAAGCACATGACCGTCAATGTTAATAAGGAACAGGTTTATAGTTTGGAACACTGTTCTGCCCTGAAATGGTTGAAAGAGAATATGAAGTGGGCTGGAAAGGTCTGGCTTTTCAGTAACCATTAGTTAATAAAGGCTTTTTTTTTTTTTTTTTTTTTAAGTTCAAGTAATCATTGTTGAAAATAAAAGGCAGTAAAAATACAGTTTTCACTATATTCACCTTTTGCCCTTTATTGGTTTATATAGTAAGTTAATAGTTTCCAAACACTAAAAGTTTGAAGTATGCAAGATGGTTTTATCCACACTGAAAAGTGATTTTTCAAATTACTTTTTGACTTCTCTTTAACTTAGGTAAACCCCTATTTATTTTGAAATCTAAACAGTGGGAGATCACAAACTGAATATTGTGCAGCATTTAATAAGAGGGAGACATAAAAGGGAAAGGTGAGCAGGTAACTGGAGTTTCCAGATAAATCTTCAGGGACATGAAATAAGTTTAGAAACAGTACAGAGTCTAAATCCAATTCTACATCTGTAATCTAGAATAGTAAATACTAATGAAAAATGATTCAAATGCTAAAATTCTAGGGCACGTTGAGTTATACCAAAAAATTTTTAAATTACTATCTGAATAATTTTCCTTTAGTGTATCTTACAGTGTTTGTATTTTGAAAATTTGTAATTTGTTGCATTAGATATGACTAAAGAAAACAGTATTTTAAACATATATCACAACATAAATACCCTAAGGGCTGTTCCTAATCACCTTAGGAACACCTTTAATCTTAGGAATCACCTTTAAACTCCTTTTCTCAAGTCCTCTGGATCTGTAGCACATTCTCCAAGGTGATCATTCTCAATCCTTGATTTAACACTTAAAAACAGAATTTAAAATCATTTAGAAAGTCTGAATAAAGTGAGTAATAAAGAGTAAGTCGTGACTAAGGGGATTGAAGGTATTTCCTCAAGTTTTCAAAATATGGTAATAGCATCACTGGAGTAAGTCTATACCCTCCCAAGACTAAAAAAAGTTAAATCCTAGCACTTAACAAAATGCCTATTATCATATGATGAAATGTGAAATGAATACTAGAACAGGATATGGAAGTGAGGCAGAGGAGAGGTAAAGAAAAATGCTCACTTCTCTAGTATGAAGAAACCCGGTGAGAGTAACTGCCATTACTTAAATGCGGCACCTAGAAAATAGGTTTGGAGATTAATACCCTCAGTTTGAGGCACCTTTGAGGACAAGCGAAGAGAATGGTAAGTGGACACTTAATAAATTAGTCCTTCCTATAGATGGAAACTGAAAACCAAAGAAAGGAGAGAAATATGAGACCATTTAGAGGTCGGTGACCAGGATGCATCTGAAAAGATTAAAATGCGCAAGATGATAAATTAAGCTTTTAGGAAAAAAAAAATGGGGTTGGATGGAATGGATCACAAGTGACCAAATTGTCCAGAGCAAGAGCCGTTAGGGATGAAACAAATGGAGGCGTCTTTTTTCCCTCTCTGAACAGTGCCAAAAGGTAGAGAAAAGAGCGGTTGTTGCATTTGCCTAATTTCACTTGTGGCCATTCCTGGGGATAAAGCTACCGACCAAAGTAAAGCTAAATCCCAAGATGAATAGTTCTAAAAGGGGGGGCGGAGGGAATGCTTAAGGTTTGAAAATAGCAAGATCTCGAAGGGACCAACGTAAAAAAATGTAAACTGGAGAGAATGTTTAGGAATTAGCTATGTTTCTGTAAAGTATGCCAAAGGGCATACTTAAGTAAGACCTTTAAAAAAGCTTTCAAGAGAGCCGACCTAAGGCTTCAGCTCCGAAAACGCCACGGGCGATTCGCAAGGCCAGCCTCGCCCCCTCCCTAGGCGCCCGCGTGGGGGACGGAGCGGGAGGGCGCTAGGCGGCCCGGCGCATGCGCGCGCGTCCCCCCCGCCCCTTCTCCAGGCTCCAGCGCGTGCTCGGTTACCCTCTGCTCCCCATCCTGTCCACCCCGTTCCGGTCAGGCCCCGCCACCTGCTGTCTACTCATTTTCCGACGCCCGCCGGCCTAGCCCGTTACGTCTCGGAGGGCTCATTCACGTCTCTCAAAGCTTTCCGCGGAGTCCCCTCCCGGCCGGTCGGTAAGAAGGCGGAGAGGCAAGGGATTCAGGAGAGCGGGAACGGCAACAGGGTCACCTGGGCACTGTTGTCAGCGAAGGCCTGCGGTCTGCTAGGGTTTCCCCCTCGCCAACAGCCCGCTGCGCGCAGGCGCTCGGGGAAGAAGGCCGGGCGGGCGTCGGCCAATGAGAGCGCAAGCTCGGCCCCGGCAGCCCGCTGAACTCGCCTCGAGCGACCCGCCGCGGCCGGCGCCGGAAGGACGCGCGAGCGGTGCGCGCCCGACTGGGATTTCAGGGCCGGGGCTCAGCGATTACTGTCGGTAGGAACCTGTCAGCGGGTCCCGTGGGACGAAGGCCGGTGGGAACGCCGGACCCTGCGGCGCGCACCCGTTAGTAGGGCTGGCGCACCGGTGCGCATGCGTCTCCGCACAGGCCCGCGGGAGCGACGCTCCTTCCTCCTGTTATGGGGTGCGAGGTGGAGCGGGTCCGAGGGATCCCGTGCGGCGGACGCTGGCTAGAGCTGTAAGGAGCACGACGGGAGGGCCTCCAGTGGTGCTTTCGGGCTGTTCGGCGCAGTAAAAGGGGTTCGGGGAGGCAGCGTGCAGAGTCACCTTAGGTCCACGTGATAACTTCTGAACTGAGGCGATGCCAGGGCCCGGAGTGTGCGCACCGCGTCTGTTTTAACTTTAGAAATGAGAAACCAAAGACGGTTTACGTTTGTTTCCGACTATGTTTCCCCGTAGTCCATTTACCATAGAAGTGTTGTGATTCAAACCTCCTAGCAAAAGATTTAGAAGGAAGCTAAAGAACCTAGGTACTTTGTTTTTGCTATAACTTATTATTTACTAGGACTTGCTGCTTTGCTTTGTCTTGGCCCTTTTCGCTTCCCTGAGAAGTAGTCAACTGAAAAGCAATGAAAAATTGCCTGCTTTTGTTTCTCCTTGACGAAACAAACTCCTTTTAAAAACTTGCAATATAGTTACTGAGATAAGTTCACAGTGAGAATAGCCTGAGGATATTAACCTTTGTTAAAATAAATTACTTTCGAATAAAAACTATGCCAAATGGCCAAAGACCAATCCTAGGACCTTTATTTAACAAACACTGTTACTATTTGTGTATCTGTCAGAGGTAAGCAAAACCCTTTTTCTCTAAACAACCCATAATTTGGCTTTTCCACCAAATTATATACCTCTTTCTCCTAGGTTTGATCTGTAACTGCATAGATTTATT
This sequence comes from Lutra lutra, assembly GCF_902655055.1. Lineage (NCBI taxonomy): Eukaryota > Metazoa > Chordata > Mammalia > Carnivora > Mustelidae > Lutra > Lutra lutra. The sequence continues at coordinate 161,695,075 of NC_062278.1, forward strand.
GCCCTAGCACAGAATTTAGGTTAAAATCAGAAATTTTCATTTTATGAAATACAAGCTGACATTACAATTAAGTGGATTATATAGTGACCATTTAAGATGCTTTGTAAATGAATTGTGACTTTCCTCATCTTCCAGCCTCAATCCAGAGTTCTCTGTCTCCTTGGAAAATACCTTTCAAATCCACTCCCCCTTCTAAATATTGTACCAGAGATTTCCCCCGTAATACTCAATGCATGACTGTGTTATTTCATTAATTATATTTTATAATTATCTTTATTTTGCCACTCCCCCCGTCTTTCCTAAACTAAATTTCTGGACAAGTGGGATTGGCTTAATGTTTTTTTATTCCCAGTACTTTGCACAGAGCCTGGCGCATAAGAACTTGGTAAATGCCTGTTGATAAATTAGGTGAATTAAGGACCCAGAGTGCTCCCAAGCCTGAAGAGTTATTTTATAGTATGCCTGAGGCCTTTTCCAAATGGAAGAATAGTAGGCTACATGGAATCTGCTTAAAAACCACCCATGTAAAAATTTGGACACAAGAAGTTGACCTGTGTGCCCCGGGCTTTCAAACTGTTTTTCACTAGCAAGTGGGAACACCCAACTCTGCTCTGAAGCAGTGGATTTTCAATCTGCTAAAAGTCATTTTAACTTTCTGGGTAGCTAAATCCTACAAGGGAAAGAAATCGTGTCTTTTTAGCAATCACATTTCTTATAGTAAATTTAAAAGTTAACATTGCAGTTATCAGTCAGGCCCCTTACGATTTTGTTTTTTCTGGGGCCTGTTTATTTCTAACTAGAGTGTTGAAGTTGGGTTCTTGGTCTAGCAGAGATGAGACTGACCCAAGATCTGTACCACATGAAAAGGCAACCAGCCATGTCTGCCAGAGGGCTGAAGTTTAACCTTGTTTCCACTTAGAATTTTTTTAAGCGCAAAAACGGGGTAAACCATACAGAAAACAAAGAACTAGTTCAAGGAAAACTTAAGATTATTTGATTTTTCACATACAATTGAGTATCTAGGGATATTTCCCTAAGTTTGTTAAAGAAGTATTTTTAATTTTTAAAACTTAAAAGTTTTCTGATACATCAGTCCTGTAAAATAGTCCTGGTGAAAAACAGTCCTGGTGAAATAAGGGTTCCCTAAACTGAAGTGTGCATCAGAATCCCAAAGGCATGTTGAAACAGATTGCTGGGCCCCATCCAGTTTCTGATTCTGCAGGACTGGGGTGGGGCCTGGTCATTTTTATTTCTAACAAGTTCTCAGAGATTCTGTTTCCAGCTTTGACAACCACTGCCCTAAAGGTTGTTTCCTGTTTTTTTTTCTCTTGTTTCTTCACTAATCCGTCTTTCCAAAAGGATCTTGATCCCATCATGCTTTCCCTTTCACTTAGTTGTCTGAGCCCACTCTTCAAGAAGATGTTATGGGAAATACTTAAGAAAAACTCAGGACTCCAAGGGAAACTATGCATTTCCTGTCTGATTCTTCAGCACAACCAGAAAAAAATATTTTTCATTTTTTCCAATGATTTAAATAGGAAACAATTATCTTAAAATAATAATTTTGTTGAGTGTATATCAGAATTAAATGAATATTTTTTATGTATATAGTCATTTTCCTATAGAAATATGAGTTGGCCATCATTGGTGGGGGAAGGGGAGATTGTTGGCAAAAGTAAAAGGAGTTCTATTTCCTCTCATGTTGTCTCTCTTCCTCCCAGCTGAGAAAACCGCTTTATTAATTCATTAAAAAGGCAGTTCCTGGGAGCCTGCTTCCCCCTCTCGCTCTGCCTGCTCCTCTGCTTACTTGTGACCTCTCTCCCTCTCTCTCTAAAAAAAAAAAAAAAAAAAAAAAGGCAGTTCCTACAGCACAATACAATTTTATTACACCCAGTTAGGTTCTCTTTTTTTTTTTTTTTTTTTTTTTTGAAGAGAAGTACTACTGTGAAACTTTTTATTACTTAGCAAGTGCTAACTTTCTTTGTCTTTGAATAATAAAAATAAGCAGTCATATTTATTTGTTCCAATAGATTCCGTTATTTCCCTAAAGTTTATGAATTAAATCATACATTTGTAATTTTTTTACTTGTATGTAGTCTTGCTCTGTATTTTTTAAGACTTTCACACACCCTTATTGTGATAATTCTGAGTTTTCCAATTAAGAAATTTGTTTTTGGATAAAATGTTTTGTTTAAATACATGTTCTACCTATATGTAAGCCCTTATTAGGAGGGGGAAAAGGAATTCTGCAGAATTTTATTCACCCTGAATTATGTAATAATAATAGTTGTCACTTACATGAATTTTCTATTTGCTAGATGTTGCTAAATCCTTTATGCACATTATTATATTCAAGTTTCACAAAAGTACTGAGACAGCCCCTACTTTTAAGCATAATATACTCCTTAGAACATGTACAAAAGTCTAATGCAGGGGTGGGGGGCGCCTGGGTGGCTAAGTTATGTGTCTGCCTTGGGCTGAGGTTATAGTTCTGAGGTCCTAGAGTCCTGGGGTTCTGGGATTGAATCCCATGTGGGGCTCACTGCTCAGTGGGGAGTCTCCTTCTCCCTTGGCCCCTCACCCTGCTCTTGCTGACGTGCTCTCTCTCTCTCTAAAATAAATAAATAAAATATTTTTTGAAAAAAGTCTAATGTGGGATTCCATATCCAGAGAGCTAAAATATAATTAATATTCTAGATTACATTTCAGCTTTTAGAGATAGGCTGTAATGAATATTTCCAGCATTTTATACGTATCTTTCAACATTTTCTCAAAAACATACAGTGCAGATAACTTTAGTCCAGTGACTAGACAGATGATAACAGCTATATTGTTGTTTCATTGGTATTAAATTTGTTAGTCTTTATTACCAGTATTAGAATTGTAATTCTTCCCTTTTGATAAAGACAAATGTCAATAAAATACTTACTGAATTGACATTTTCTACAATAAAGTTTCTGACTAAACTACTTCTGTCTAGCAGACTATAGCATAGTGTTAGCTCCAAGTATTCTCTCAGCTCATGAAAATTTTTAAATTTTTAATTAAAGGGCAGTTTGGGGTGACAGTATTTATTTACAGGTGTTTCTGCTGTAATGACATAAACACGTTCCTGGAAATCCAGACATTCTACAGAATGATACACTAAAATAACAGGGTTTATGAAGAAAAAAATACACACCACTCAAAACAAGACATGAAAGTCTCCAGCTTTTTCTTCTGTACTAACAGCTTTCCAGGTTGCTTGATGAAAAATGCAGGGAAACTTGAAGCTGCTAACCATCCGCTTCTTAAACCAAAGGAACTACTGGGGGATTTTCATGTTTTGTCATTAAGGTCTTTACTTCCGGCTAAAGCTTTTGTAATTGTAGAAAGATCACCTCTGATCTCTCCAAACCTTTAACATTCTGGGAAAAAACTGCATAGGATATAACATCTTTCCCCTATTCACCAATTGCACATAAGCTAATTCACATTTAACTTTCTTCATAGAAGAGGCAGCTCTTGAACCATATGTATTATTTATGAGGTGAGAAAACAGACTCAGGAAGGTAAAATAACTTGCCCATGCTCACACAGGTAGTCAGCATCAAGATCAAGAATTGAATACAGATTTCAGACAGGACATCCTCCCTTTCCTAACCATTGTGCAGACTGCCTTCTCTGACAGTGTCATGTTAATAACTAAAGCATTTTTGCCTTGCACTGGCTTAGATCAGCACATTCCAGAAATATAATATGAACCACGGATGTAATTTTACATTTTTTCTGGTAGTAAACTGCCGAAGACAAAATCAGGTTGTGTTTTACTTTTTAAAAAGCAAAAAAATAAAATAAGATTAATTTTAATAAATTATTTCAACTTCTAATCGATACAGAAAAGTATTAATGAGGTACTTTGCATTCTATCTTTGTACCAAATCTTTAAAATCCAATGTATACTTTACACTTAAAATGTGTCTCAATTTGGAGTAGTCACATGTGGCATAGGCCTACATGCTAATTCTTTTTACTGCCATGTGAACATTTTTTTAAACTTTTTTTTAAAGATTTTATTTATTTGAGAGGGAAAGAGGGAGCTGGAGGAGGAGTAGAAAGAGAGGGACCAGCTGACTCAGCGCTGAGCATAGAGCCCTATGCTGGGATTGATCGCAGGACCGTGAGATCAAGACTTCAGCCTAAACCAAGAGTCATACACTTTACCCACTAGCCACCCAGGTACTGCCCACTACCTTTTTAGGAAGTCACCTACTCATCCAAAAAGCAGGCAGAAAACACCTAACTCTTAACCTGTAGTAGCGTTTTTCTTTTTAAGTTCTCTCTAAATCTAGAAACCATGATTTAATGTTAAGACTTGTATTTAGGAACATTTTATTTTCATTGGGAGAATCTGTGGTCCCATTTCTAAGTATTTAATGACCTTTATTAGTCATTGCTCAGTAGTAATTTTACCCTATGATTACAAAGTGGACAGTGAATGTATAGTTTTTCTGTACAACTGAAAACCAGTACTTGAAGTACAAAAACTTGTTTAAATTCAAGTTAGTACAAAAGCTTTTTTTTTTTTGCCTTTTTTTTTTTTTTTTTTTTTTTACAGAAATGCTTCTAAAACTTGCTACATAAAGTCTGCACAAAAAAAAAATTTCTCTGCACAACATACTGCTGTGCTCCATGGTTGAAAATCATTAAGGATGCATTCTCTATAATTTTAGCAATTTTGCTGTTGGTGATTCTTTGGAGACTAATTCTGAGCTAACTCAAGTTGTAGAGCTACTTTCTATGGTAAATGAGCTGCTTTTCCTAACAAATCTTATTCATAAGTGTTTAGATATGTATTTAGTGTAACTTGGCTGTCTGCCTTGAAAACTCTTTATGAATCAGATTTGAAGCAGTTAGTCTTTCCTGAATTCATTTCAGAATTTTTGTCTTTATAGTGTGATTTAATTTTCAAACTTCAAAAGTTTTTCATATCAGTTATCATAAGTTTCTTTTCAGTGTTGTGTTTGTTTTGATATCTTGCTTTTGAAAATGTGTATAGTAGAGCATGTTGTTTGGACCACCTACCTTACTCATTGGATGGAGACATTTTGATTTTATGACTTTCTAAGATACTGCTGCAAAAGGCAAAACAGGTTGCATTGTTGTATTGTATGCCAAGCTGCTTTGCATTGTTCAGTAATTCTGCCTTTTCAAGGGTGCTTTTAGGATCAGTGTATGCTGAATAATGGATGTTGGTTAGAACATGGCTGCATATTTCATTCCTTTCCCATCTGTATTCTTGGATGATCATGTGCCTTTCAAGTATTATTCCTCATTTCTTATCCACAGTTTTAGCTCATTTATTGGTATCTTTGCATTTAAATGGCATAAATTTTCTTAATAATATAAAAAATTAGGGGCGCCTGGCTGGCTCAGTCAAAAGAGTATGTGACTCTTGATCTCAGGGTTGTAAATGTGAGCCCCACGCTGGGTGTAGAAATTACAAAAAAAAAAAAAAGAAAGAGAAAAAACCTTTAAAAATGTAAAAAATGAAATTTCATTATGTGTGAGTGTGGTGAGCTGTTTCTTCTTGAGCTAAATTGGGACTACAGTCTAAGACTGTCTTTGGACAGATCTCCCAGAGGGGTAGGGTCCTGTCTTAAATACCAAGTGAACAACACCCTTTCCTATTATATACATTTTCTTCATTTAATTTGAATGCTAAAGCATTGATTTAAAAAAATTTAAAAACATGTCACACGTTCATTGTAAATAAACTAGGAAATTAAAAAAATTAAAGCACTTAATATCCTACTACCTAGAGATAGCCAGCTAGAAATTGCATATGTATTTCCTTCTAGTCTTTTCTTTGCCTTGTATCTGTGCTTTTTTTTTTTTTAAAGATTTTATTTATTTATTTGACAGAGATCACAAGTAGGCAGAGAGGCAGGCAGAGAGAGAGGAAGGGAAGCAGGCTCCCTGCTGAGCAGAGAGCCCGATGCGGGGCTCAATCCCAGGACCCTGAGATCATGACCTGAGCCGAAGGCAGAGGCTTTAACCCGCTGAGCCACCCAGGTACCCCATATCTGTGCTATCTTAACTAAGATTATATTATCCTGGTTATTTCTTGAAGAAATTTGGTGAGAATTCAGTCCATCACAGATTGCACTGAACCTTTAGATAGTCCAAATGGTTTTCTTTCCTCATTGCATTTCCACTTGATCTCAGAAATCTTCAAAATGGTAGGAGTATTTCCTGTATCTGTGTATTCGTCTTAAACAATATATAAAGGTAAATGGTTAAGTAAAATCACCTTTTTATAACATTTAAATGAATACTTCTAAACACATTATATATCCTAGAGACTCTTGCCATACCAGTCAGCCAGAATATAAAGAATCCATTGTTGTTTGAATATGTACAATTTTAAAAGTAATTCTTTGTCTTTAAAATACACATTTCTATCATTCTGTTAATGGCAGTTATGCTTCGTTACATTATCTTGGTTCGGGTATATTAACTACATCATGAAAATATATTTTTTTGAAGGTGGAGAGGAGGGAACAGACAGAGGGAGATGGAGAGAGAATCTTAAGCACGCTTCACACCCAGCGGGAGCCTGACATGGGGCTGTATCTCATGAGCCTGAGATCATGACCTGAGCTGAAATCACGATCTGGACAATTAACCATCGGAGCCATTCAGGTGCCCCTCATGAGAATATTTTTTAAGCATAGTTAATGCTCAAGATTTGATGGAGTATGATTTTAGACATCAGGTGGTTTGTTTAGAGAGAATATGCTGCTCAACAGATCTCTAGAAGAGTGGAATAACGGAGAGTGAGAAAGCTAAGAGCTTGATAATAGAAGGAAAAATAATGTTTTACCTAGTGATTATTGTGTGAATAATGTGGCATTTCGAGACTTTTTAGGGAATACTTTTAGGTTTTTTTTTTTTCTCATAGGATATTTTTTTTTATCAATATGTCAGTTGACATGGATACCATATTGTAGTTGAAGACCTTCCTAAAATCAAAATTATTGGAAAAGTTCATGTAATTACAATCTCTTCCCTCTTTTCTCTGCCTAACTTAAAAAAAACAAAAAACAAAAAAACAAAAACTTTTTTAGAGTGGTTTTAGGTTCACAGCAAAATAAAGTATAAAATTACCATATACTCCCTGTCCCTGATACACACAATCTTCCACATCTGCATGGGACATTTGTTACAATTCATGAACCTACAATGACACATCATTATTACCCAAAGTCCATAGCTTACATTAGTGTTCACTCTTGGTATTGTGTGTTCCATGGGTTTTGACAAAAGTAGAATGATATGTACCCACTGCTCCAAAAATCCTCTGTGCTCCATCTATTTTTCCTCTCTTCTGCAATCCCTCACAACAACTGAACTTTTAATGTCTCTATCATTTGCCTTTTCCAGAATATTATATAGTTGGAATCATATAGTATATAATCTTTGCACATTGGCTTTTGTCACTTAGTAATTTGCATTTAAGTTTACTCCATGTCTTTTTGTGGCTTGAAGGCTCATTTCTTTATCATTTTTAAACTTTTAAAAATTTACATTGAATTTAATTAAACTGAGAAAGGCGCCTGGGTGGCTCAGTTGTTTAAGTGCCTGCCTTCGGCTCAGATCATGATCTCAGGGTTCTGGGATCAAGCCCAGCCTCAGCTCCCTGCTCAGCAGAGAGTCTGCTTCTCCTTCACTCTCTCCCTCTGTGTTCTCTCTCTCTGCCTCTCAAATAAAAATAAATAAATAAATAAATCTTTAAAAAAAAATAGTTCATCCATTTCTTCCCCTCTACCCCTACCCCTACTTTTGCAGCCACCAATCTGTTCTCTTGTATCTATGAGCTTGGTGGGTTTCTTAATTTTGTTCTTGTTTGTTTTTTAGATCCCACATATAAGAGAGATCATACAGTATTTATCTTCCTTTTTCTAACTTATTTCACTTAGCGTATTGTCCCTGATATCCATCTCTGTTGTTGCAAATGGCAAGATTTCATTCTTTTTTATGACCGAGTAATATTCGATTGTATAAATATACCACATCATCTTTATCTATTCATCTACCAGTGTGATGTGGTTGTGTCCATATCTTGGCTATTGTAAGTAATGATGCAAGAACATGGGGACGCATATATCTTTTCGAATTAGTGGTTTTGTTTTCTTTGGATAAATACCCAGAAGGAATTGTTGGGTCATGATGGTTTAATCATTAATTTTTTGAGGAAACTCCATAGTGGTTACACTGACTTACATTCCTACAATACTATACAAGGGTTTCCTTTTCTCCACATTCTCACCAACTCTTGTTATTTCTTTTGTGTTTTTGATAATAATCATTCTAAGAGTATGAAGTGATATCTCATTGTAGTTTTCATTTTTTTCCTGATAATTAGTGAGGTTGAGCATCTTCATATGTCTCTTGGCCATTCTCTATGTCTTTTTTGGAAATATGTCCATTCAGATCTTCTGCCCATTTTTAGTCTGATTGTCTGTTTGCTATTGAGTTGAGTTCTTTATATATTTTGATTATTAGTCCCTTATTGGATACATCATGATTTGCAATTATTTTCTTCCATTCAGTAGGTTGCCTTTTCATTTTATTGATGGTTTCCTTTGCTGTGCAAAAGCTTTTCAGTTTGATGTAGGCCTAATTGTTTATTTTTGCTTTAGTTACTTTTGCTTTTGGTATCAGATTTCAAAAAAACCATTGCCAAGACCTATTTTAAAGAGCTGGCCACCTTTGTTTTCTTCTAGGAGTCTTATGCTTTTAGGTCTTATGTTGAAGTCTTTAATCCATTTGGAATTAATTTTTGTGTCCAGTTTACTTCTTTTGTATATGGCTGTCCAATTTTCCCAGCATTCTTTGTTTTTTTTTTTTTAATTTTTTAAAATTTTTGTTTTTGAGACAGAATGTGAGTGAGTGGGAAGGAGGGGCAGAGGAGAGGGAGAGAGAATCTTTATTTATTTATTTATTTGACAGAGAGATCACAAGTAGGCAGAGATGCAGGCAGAGAGAGAGAGAGGAGGAAGCAGGCTTCTTGCCAAGCAGAGAGCCTGATGTGGGACTCGATCTTCGGACCCTGAGATCATGACCTGAGCCGAAGGCAGAGGCTTCAACCCACTGAGTCACCCAGGCGCCCCTTCCCAGCATTCTTTCTTTCTTTTTTTTTTTTTTTTAAAGATTTTATTTATTTATTTGACAGAGATCACAAGTAGACGGAGAGGCAGGCAGATAGAGAGAGAGAAAGAGAGAGAGAGGGAAGCAGGCTCACCGCCGAGCAGAGAGCCCGATGCAGGACTCGATCCCAGGACCCTGAGACCATGACCTGAGCCGAAGGCAGTGGCTCAACCCACTGAGCCACCCAGGCGCCCATCTTTTTTTTTTTTTTTTTTTTTTTTAATATTTTATTTATTTATTTGACAGATCACAAGTAGGCTGAGAGGCAGGCAGAGAGAGAGGAAAGGAAGCAGGCTCCCTGCTGGGCAGAGAGCCCGATGCGGGGCTTGATCCCAGGACCCCGGGATCATGACCTGAGCTGAAGGCAGAGGCTTTAACCCACTGAGCCACCCAGGCGCCCCCCAGCATTATTTCTTGAAGAGACTATCTTTTCCCCATGGTATATTCTTGACTCCTTTGTCGTATATTAATTAACCATAACATGCATAGATTTATTTTGGGGCTCTGTATTCTGCCCCATTAATCCAAATGTCTCTTTTTATGTCAGTATCATACTGTTTTAATTACTGTAGCTTTTGAAGATTCTTCCATGTCTTTTCATGGCTTGATGGCTCTTTTGTTTTTTAGCCCTAAATAATAATCCATTGTTTAGATATACCACAGTTTATCCATTCATCTACTGAAGAACATCTTGGTTGCTCCCAAGTTTTGGCAATTATGAATAAAGCTTTTATAAACATCTGTGTGGGGATGCCTATGTGGCTAAATTGGTCAAGCTTCTGCCTTCAGCTCAGGTCATGATCCCGGGGTCTTGGGTCAAGTTCCGCATCAGGCTCCCTGCTCAGGGGGGATCTGCTTCTTCCTCTGCCTGCCACTCCCCTGCTTTGCACCACCCACCCCTACTGAACAAATAAATAAAATTTTTAAAAAAATATTTAAAAAACTAAGCATCTGTGTGCAGTTTTTTATATAAGGATAGTTTTCAGTTCCTTTGGGTAAATACCAAGGAGTGTGATTGCTGGATCATATGGCAAAAGCTTGTTTAGTTTTGTAAGAAACTGCCCTGCTGTCCTGGCATTCCTGCCAGCAGTGAGTAAGAGTTCCTGTTGTTCCACATTCTCATCAGCATTTGGGGTTGCCAGTGTTCTGGATTTCAGCCATTCTAATAGATGCGTAGTAGTGTTTCATTGTTTTAATTTGCAGTTCCCTAATGATATATCATGTTGAACATCTTTTCATACGATTATTTGTCATCTGTATATCTTATTTTATAAGGTATCTGTTCAGGTCTTTGGTTCGTTGTTTTTTTTCCTTTGTTCAAAAACCTTATTTACTATAAAGACAAAACACCAAAATAGGTATAAATAATATAAAATTGGTTCAGTTGGGTAAAATTTTTAGTTAAAATATCTTGATATATTTAAAATAACAAAGGATACATTTAATTTGGCCCTTTCTTGAATCAGATTGTTCATTTTCTTGTTGAATTTTTAAAAAAATTTTGTGTGTATTTTGGATAACAGCCCTTCTTCAGTTATGTGTATATTTTGCAAATATTTCCTCTCAGTGTGTGGTTTGTCTTCTCATTGTCTTTTGCAGAGCACAAGATTTTAATTTTAATGAAGTTCACTTTATCATTTCTTTTTTTCACAGATCATGCCTTTGGTCTTGAATCTAAAAAGTCATCAACATACCCAAAGTCATCTAGGTTTTTTCAAGTGTTATCTTCTAGAAGTTTTATAGTTTTGTGATTTACATTTAAGTCTGTGATTGATTTTGAGTTAATTCTTGTGAAGGGTATAAGTCTATGACTACATTAATTTATTTGCATGTCAATATCTAGTTGTTCTAGTAACATTTGTTGAAAAGACTGTCTTTGCTCTAAAGATCAGTTGACTGTACTTATGTGGATCTATTTCTGGGTTGTCTGTTCTGTTCCATTGATCTGTTTGTCTGTCTTTTACCAGTACCACAGTGTTGATTGCTATAGCTTTATAGTAAGTCTTGAAGTCAGGTAATGTCATTCTTCCAATTTTGTTCTTCTTCAATATTGAGTTGGCTGTTCTTAGTCTTTTACCTGAGTTGGACAGTATCCATAAAATAACTTTTTGGAGTTTTTATGGGGATTGTACAGAATCTGTAGATCCATTCTATTGTCCTATAGATTAAATTGGAAAGTACTTCTTGACAATATTGAGTCTTCCTATCCATGGACATGGGATATCTATTTATTTAATTCTTTGATTTCATTCTTCATTTTTGTAGTTTTACTCATTTAGATTTTGTGCATATTTTGTTAGATTTATAGGTAAGCATTTCATTTTTGGGGATTTGCTAATATAAATGGAAATGTTTTAATTCAAATTCCACTTGTTCATCACTTGTATCTGCTTAACTTTTTAAGTGATTAATGGATGCCTGGGAATTGATGTTCATATATATTCAGAAATGTTTTGCCACCTGAGACCTGTGAGAAGGTAAGCTTTGTGGTCCATTGTGCAATTAGTATGGGGAGGGATTCTGTTATGTATTTGACTAATTTTAATTTATTATTATTTTTCAAATTCTAAAATTATATTATGGTAGTGGAGGGCAAGAACAAGAAGAGAAAAAGAAAATTCATGTGACCATCCAGGTCCACCAAGAGTTCATTCAGGGCAGCAGGTGAATAGAATACCATCTTCCAGAATAGTTCAGTGTGAAAACATTAAGAGGAAAAAAGGTAAATTTGTCCTTAGCACAGTTTCTGTTATGTTGCCCTCAAGTCTATTGCTTTCGTGTAGAAAACCACTTTACATTTAAATTGTATAGTAAGTCATTTGACTACTGTATTTGCTATTTATGATATATAATCTAAATCCTACTTCAAGAAAGGATTTAAGGAGTTCAGCTATAAAATTTGATTGGCATTTTATAATAGGCTTATATAGGATAATTGCAGGAGCCCTGTAGAGAAAAAGATTATTGTGTTAAAAAGCAGAACTGATTAAACAATTACTCAGATGTCAAATTTAGTTCTGGCTTCTTGGTAGCCAGGCCAAAAAAGGGAGTGCATTTGGCTCCAAATATATAACTAAATACAATGTTACATAAAAATGATATGTGAAGTTTTAACCTTCTAAAATATATTTGGCAAAAATTATTACTTTTAAATAACTATCCTGTTCAAGTAAATAGTCACTGACAAAAGGGAGTTATTTTGGGGAAACAGAGTTTTTCCACCAACTTGTATATGACAAGGATTCTCAAAGAAAGGGAGACTTTCTCTGATTGAATTTATGACACAGTTCTTAGGACATGGAGGGAAGAGGGGGAGAGGCAGGGAAACAAAGAATCTGAGATAGAGTGCGCCCTGAAAAACTGTTCTGCAGATGTATAGACCTTCTTCATGTTGTGATATCCTAATACTGTTCAACCACAGAAAACCAGGCTAATGTATTGTTATTTTCATTCTCTAATATAAGGAGAGCTCATAGGAGCCTGGAGGAATGCTTGCCTCCTCACTCTGTGTCATTGACAAGCAGTGAATAGTAGTGGTTGCATAATAGAGCCATGCTTCCAGCTTGTTTTATTCTAGCCTTCAGAAAACTGTATTTTAATTGTAATGCATAAAATACCAGTTTCGTAACAATAGTTACCCTTGGCACACACAGTAACCAGTGATATTTTCTGTTACATGTCTTCTCTTTTTTTAATGTTAGTCATGGCCCCATAAGCTTATTTTACAGCACTGTGGATCATGAAAACTAATTGCAGTGCAAATTCTTAGTTGTTAATTAGAAATCAAGTCATATGCTTTAAGTATGAAATAGATACCAGTAGTGACCTTCTGTTACTTCATCTGTAAATTCCCTATCTCCTGAAGTGTTAATGGCTCTCCTTTTGATTTAACTCAAGGCAATTTTGCTCTAATCAGTAGGATAACTTTTTTTTTTTTTTTGAAAAATCCATGTGAGTTAACAAATTTCTTCCTTACGTAGTCTGTGTTCTACAAAAACTAGAAGTAAATTGTGCATGTATTTTAAATGTACTTGAGATACTTATATTTAAATCCTCTAGTGTAAAAGTCAGCAAGGTATAGTCCATGGTCAGATGGCCCCACTGCCTGTTTATTTAAGTACAGTTTTGTTTGACCACAGCCACACTCATTCATGTGCTTTATTGTGGCTGCTTTCCCACTACAGCAGCAAAGTAGAATAGTTGTAACACAGGCCATGGGGCCCACAAAGCCTAAAATGTTGACTCTATGACCCTTTTTTAGAAAAAGTTTGCTGATCCCTTTTCTAGGGATTCGTCTTTCAAAAATTTAATCCTTTCCTAATGTCTTATAAATCCAGATTTCCATGTGTTAAATTTGCTCAATTTCAAGTAACATAATATTGCTTTTGATATAATTTTCCTTGATTCTGTTAAGTTTCCTTTCATTAAATACCTACTAGACATTCATTTAACCTACATTAACAATAATATTTGTGCCATACCCTCTGCTGTGCAGCTATAAGGTACCCGCTGAGTTCTCTTATCTCTACGGTTCAGTGGATTTGCCTCAAAGCCCCACTTTACCAGCTGTCAGTGCCCAAGCAGAGCAGGAACACGAAGTCCGGTTCATTCTAGCAAGACATGGGACTCTGCCAGTGGGTACCTTTGGTCCAACTCCTCATTGGCCTGGCTGACCCTTCTTGGAACTTGTGCTGCAGTCCAAGACTTCCTACCCAGTCCTCCTGCCTTTCCTCTTTCCCTGTCAGACCTACATTGTGGTCTGAAAGATCTCCCCACCTTCTCCCTTTCCCGGTTCTCTCACACATCTAAGTGTGTCTTGACCTCTGCTTTTCAGCAGTTGCCAACCAACATAGCCAACCTCAGCTTGTATGTGTAATATGGTTACTGCCTTCAAGGGCCCATGGTAGCTGAGGTGTGTGAGTGGATAGAGGAAGAGAGAAACAAATGGAAACATCATTTATACTTTATGGTATTGTTGCAAATATGGTGGGTAAGCAGTTTCTGTTTTTAGGGTTTAGAAGAGGGAAAGAACTATAGTGAGGATACAAAAGGGAAGATTGTGGGGGAAGTGGGCACCTTGTCTCCTGGTGTATAGTACTTACACAGTAATTGTTCAGTGAGTGGGAACAGTTTGGGTAGGTGGCACGGGGGCACTGGGAGCATGTTTAGGGCTGAGAAATCATGCAGAAATGAGGGAGGAATGAGAAAGATTACTTTGGCCCAAAGTTGTCTAAGAGTGGTAGGAAATCACTGTAGAAAGACAGATTGGAAATGATTACAGAGGAATGGAAATACCAGACTAAGAAGTGGATTTTATTCGCAGGAGTTGAAACACCAGCAAAGGCGTTGTAGTAGGGAATACTGTGGTAGTGGGATTTTAGGAAAATTAACCTGTATAGAAAATTGGAAAAGACACTAGGGGGTAGATGAATTGTACAGTTTAAACTTTTTGGTGTTAGTGGGTGGCAGAGAAATGGAAAGAAGGAATGGTTTCCAGGGACATTGTAAAGTGAGAAGAAACAACCAATTTCCAGAGTACCCAAAATTGGGCAGTGGTACTGGCTGTGGATTTGTACTCTGGCAACACAGAGAAAAGGGGTACCGCAGTGACAGAAATAAGGAAGATAATCTTGGGTTGAACTGCTTCCTTGCTTTCTGTACCCAGGCTGAGATTAGAAGGAAAACAGTGACCTCTACTCCTTTTTTTAGACACATAAAATTTGAGAGGCTGGCAGGATAGCTTAAGTGTCTGTGAGACATTTGGGAATGAGAAATGAAGCTCAAATGGGGAATCAGTGGAGCTGTCACTGTTTGATTACATGGCCTGATATTGAGGCCATCAGTACCTGGCTTATTGCTTACTTTATTGTTTAGACTCCTGTTGTAGTTCTTCATGCACAGCCTTGTATATTGACTTTGTAAAAGGTTTGAATATGTGCCCAAAAAAAAAGAAAAAAAAGAGGTAATCTGAAAATATGGTTGGTCTCCAGATTGCCAAAAAAATCTCTGTAAATGATCCTGTAATCTCTATCATTTTAAAAATATAATAGCCTTCCATTCACTCAATAATGTTTGAGACATACTTCTACTCGGTATTGTATGAGGTCATATATGAGACAAAAGGGTGCCTCATATTTAGACTTCTTTATAGACTGTTATAGAATGGAAAAGGTAAAATTATAATGTTCAAAAATAGATGTCACAGAAGTGCTTCCCAAAAATTGCAAACAATTTCATCTGGATTTAAAACTGTACTTTAAAAAATACTCCTAGGTATGTTTTGCCAAAATTTAAGAATGAGAGTGTCGAGTTACCCAACTAGGATAATTTTAGCATGCCAGCTATGAGGAGGTAAACTAAGGGGCATCTTGTATCTCTTTTTAAGCATTGTACTCAAAATATTTTTCACTAGAAAAAAAGATTACACTATGGATATTGAGGGTTTTTTTATCTGAAGAAAAAAATGATACAGGAAATTGTCACCATCTGCAATAAAGCCACTTAACATTTCAAAGTAGTGTTTGAGGGGAAGTTTTATTATTATTAATTAATATTATTTTCTCATATTGCATCAGAGGAATTTATAACCACTGTTTTTAGAAACCATGTGGCACTCTCTGCTTGTTAAAACTCTAATATATTTCTTATTTGTTAAATTCTTTTTAATTGAAGTATAATTGACATACAGTACCCTATTAGTTTCAAGTATACATCATAATGATTCAATATTTTTATACATTATTAACTGATATCCATGATAAGTTTAGTTACCATCTGTCACCATGCAGAGTTTTTACAATATTATGGAGTGTATTCCCTATGCTATACATATATCCCCACAACTTAACCACAGTTTTTATTTCTGTCTTGTTTCTATGGTAGTTTCCATATGTAATAATTTTAATGTTATTGTCACTTTATATATCGGGGATCTGTGTGTGTGTCTGTGTGTGTGTCAGTGCCTTGGTGAATAATAAATCCACATCTTTTTAAAAGGTTATGTCTAGAGAAGATATTTCCACACTGGTTTCTTTCCTCAAGAACTTTATCAGGAGCTGAAGCCGTCAATGCCTTGAGGCCATTCTACTTTGCAGTACATCCAGATTTCTTTGGACAGCACCCCAGAGAAAGGGTAAACATTTATTTATTTATTTAACCTTTAGTCCCCATTTCATAACCTGAAGTTTTGCTAATTTTTGACACAATATAATACACAGTTGTACAAATTTAGATTGTTCTGTTATAGTAATAAAGTTAATTTTTTGATTTGCTTTGAAAATATACATATTGAAAATTGAAAATCTGATTATTGATGTTTTATGAAATCTGAGAGAATGGAAAATCCATACATTGGGCTCTGCTCCCAGTTCCTGGCACAGAGCTCCTGATACTCTTGTAACTGCCTAAGTGAGAAGAGCACTAGAAGCATCTCTTGTTCTGCCCTTTGGTCTTTGGCCCCATCCCTGACACCTGACTCCTAAAGGCCTTATAAATCCCTATATGATAGGAGCACCAGGAGCACCTTTTGTTCCTGTGTGGTGACCCTGGGTGGCTCGTACATGGGAGCTGGTCACCAGAAGGACCAAGGCATGATTAGAAGCTTGGAATTTTCAGCCCCAACTCTCAACCTCCAGAGAGGAGAAAAGGGCTGGAAATAGACATAATAATTGATCATGCCTACATGAGGAATCCTCCATAAAATTCCAGTAGTATGGGGTTCAGACAGCTTCCAGGTGGGCAAACATATCTACCCTGGAGGGTAGTACTCCCAAACTCCATGGGGACAAAAGCTTCTGCACTTGGGACCCTGTGTCTCTCTTCAGCTGATTGTTTATCTGTGTCCTTTATTATATCATGTAATATGGTAAACATGAGTTTTTCACTGAGTTAGTTCTGTGAGCTGCTCTAGTGAATTAATAGAATCTAAGGAGGGGGTTGCTGCAAATTGCTGGTTGGTCAAAAACACAAGTGATAAAAGGTGTGACAGACATCTGAATTGTGTATATGGGGGTGTGGCGGCAGAGGGAGAGGATGGTCTTGGGAACTGAGCCCTTAACTTGTGGGATCTGATGCTGTCTCTGGATATATAATGTCAGAATTGAGTTAAATTGTAGGACTTCCAGCTGGTGTCAAAGAGAATTGCTTATTGTGGGGAAAAACCTCTACTCATTTGGTGACCAGACATGTTGGAAGTCAAGTATTTTGTGTGAATATACAGAAGGCACACAGGAGATAGACTGGGTTTTTTCCCTATATATGAAGGCTGTCATTTTTTATGAGGGCAATAAAGCTATCATGGAGAGTCTTTAAAGTATTAGTAATGTTTTCTGAACCAGTGTTTGGAGTAAAATTGAGTGTTTGAAAGAAAATTTCAGGCTTCTGTCACCATGGTTGGTCTGTTTTTTAAGGATGGTTACAAGGAAAGTTTTTCAGTGCCCTAAGTGGTTTTCCCTTCTGTTGCATGCTGCTGGTTCTCTTCCCTACAGCCTCACTTACTGTGTGCTCAAGGAATGCAGATGGAGATGAGAAGTAACTTATAATAAACTTAGTGAGGATGGTCAATATTATTTCATTTGTTCTCTTTATTTTCTTTAACATTAACACCTGGTTTAATGTTAAAAGGAATTTAGAACTCTTAAAAATTTAGGACATTTTTATATAGTTTTTTTCTACTTGCAGTGGAAAAAAATTTAATTAGTAAAATGAATCAACAGAAAAATATCCATTACTTTGAGGATGTTAATTATTTAAAGTTTTTAAACCCAACATATGTGGAAAAATTATGCCTAGTCGTAGGTGAATGTTTTCCCTCCTCTACCAGTGTATCTTTTGTTTTTTTATTAAAACTACTGTGTGCTCCAAAAGGTGAACTCAGCAGGCATGTGTTACTTAAACTCTACATTCCAAAGAAATGCCTGGCTTTGGTATTCGCCCTTGACTTCCTCCTGGGAGAGAAGCTCTGAGCCCTTAGAATATCCTGCCTGATGGGAATCTTTTGTATGTGTGAGCTATCAGCCCATGCCAGATATTTTACGCTAAAAATGTGATTTTTGGTGAATGCCTGTTTTCATATGTTGGGGTCCCTCTGGGTGTGCTGGAGACTATTTGAACAGCTAAGGTCAGTCACATGGCCACTACATGCCTGCTTGATTGAGCCCAGTAAAATGCTGGACACCAGGGCTTGAATGAGCTTCCTTAGTTGGCAACACTTTTCATGCATTGTCACACATTGTTCCTGGGGAATTAACTGCTAGCTCTACAAATCCACTGGGAGAGAACAGCTGGAACCTTGAAACTGGCCTCTCCTGGACTCTATTCTACATGCCTTTTCCTGATTTTAATCTGTATCCCTTTGCTGATTTTAATCTCTATCCTTTTGCTGTAATAAACCATAACCGTGCGTGTAACAGTTTTTCTGATTTCTGTAAATCCCCCTATCAAATTGAACCTGAGAGTGGTCATGGAGAGCTTTAACACAATATGGCTAAAATGTAATTATCCTAGTAAATTAATATAGCTGACCCTTGAATAGTGCAGGGGTTGGGACACTAACCCCCTGCGCATTTGAAAATCTGTATATAACCTTTGACTTCTCCCAGAACTTAAATACTAATAGCCTACTATTGACCAGAAGTCTTACCAACAATATAGTTAACACATATTCTGCATGATATGTGTATTGTATTCTATATTCTTACAGTAAAATAAGGTAGAGAATATAAAATGTTATTAAGAAATCATAATGAATAAAAAAAAAATCCATGTATAAGTGGTCCCATGAAGTTCAAACCCATGTTGTTGAAGAGTCAGCTATATTTTCATTTACTCTTTTGACTTGTATTTGAGTGCGTACTTTGTTTGGTTTGGTTTCTGGGTTTTTCCTGGGGGGTCAGTCACATAGATGTGGTTTGTCCTTTCCTTTCTTGTTTAAGTGTCACATTCATGAGGCTCTCCCAGATTGCCCTATGTGAAACTGTCACCCTGCCTTCTTTCCCAGCACTCTCTGTCCCCATATCCTGTGGTACTGTTTCTGTTTCCCTGCCATATTAGACATACTGTCACCAAAATGCAAGCTCTGGGAAGGCAGTTCACCCTTCCTGGCCCCTCATGTTCATTCAGTCCAGTCTTCTCTGCATTTGTATGGAACACCCTTGTCTCTTTTCTAGAAAAACAGACTGAAAGTGCTATCTAAGCAGCAACAGAATAGGGTCTCAAAGTGAAGCACAGCTACTCTTAATCCTCTTCATTTTAACTCAGTTTTAAAATACAGAAAACAATTATAGGTTTCAAAAATCAAAACTAAATACAAAGTTTACTCAGAAGTCTCACTCCTATCCCCATTTCTTTTACCCCATTCGTATAACTTCTGGAGATAACCATTTTTATTGGTTTCTGGGTGGTTCTGCATATTTCTTTTTGGTCAACATAGAAACTTGTAGCAAAACAGAATTACAAAGATTTAGTCTTAACACTAACAGGAAAGGTACCTCAGCAGCCCACTGAACTATGGTAGCTAAGAACAGCATATTACAATCAGTTAAACAGACAAAAATAAACTGTTCCTAATTTCAGATCATACAGTGTATCTGAGAAGAAACCTACAGTGATAGGAAACATGGTTACTATTCATGCTATTCTCTAGTGCTATTCCTTCACTAAAGGATGTTTCTTCTTTTCACTTAACAACCTTGGAAATAACTCCATGTCAGTTCCTAGATATCTATACCACATTCTTTTTTCCCTTTTCTTTTTGGTTGTATAGTATTCCATTGAATGAATGTACCATAATTCAACCAGTCTCAGGATGGTCATTTTAAGAGCTTTTTATAGAGAGAAATGACTTGCGGATATTTTCTGTCAGTAGCTTATTTGTCAGTAAACTGCTTATTGTGTGTGTGTATGTGTGGTTTTTTGTGTGCTTTTTTTTTCTTTTTTTAGTTTTTAGTTTTTTTATGTAAGTGGACTTATCAATCACATATTATCAATCATGTATTAGAGATATTTAATTATAGTTAGGCTTTTTCCACACCAAAGTTATAAAAGAGTTCAACATGTTTTCTTCTAGTACTTAGTTACTTTTTTTCACATCTTAGCCGTAAAGAGTTTGTTCTGTTACATGTTGTAAGAATGTGGATCAAATTTTATTCTTTATTGAAGAGCTATGAAATCCCAACATTTTTAATACTAAATTATTTAGTACCTTCCATAACGTGTTTAAAGTTCAGGATATAAATTCTGTTGTTTTCTTGTTCTGTTTTGTGTGTAAATGCTCCTTGGTATTTTTTTTTTTTTCAGGAAGTCAATGAAAATTCTCTTAAGAGATTAAGTGTCTACTTAGAAAGCCTCCAGAAACCAGGCTTCAGGTCTTTGAAACCAACTCAGCTTACATTTTATGTAAGAGAAACAGAGCAGAATTCCTCTGAAGGCCAGGAACCCTTTAGCACTTCCGGTATGTTTTCTTATTTCTAGTGCTTCCCTTGCAAGCTATGTGATAAATATGTTTATTAAGTCTGCTGTTGCCAGAATACCTTTGGATTGAAGTAAATAAAAAAAAATAAATAAATAAATAAATAAATAAATAAGTATGTATGTGTGTGTATATATATGTGTGTATGTATGTATATAAAATTTGTTTTCTCAGAATTAGATTCTGTTCCTGGCTACCTGTGTTTGAAAAAGCCATTTTTTTTTTGAGTTTAAACTTTTCGTCTGTAAAACTGAATGTTCCTGTTTGTTCACCTCCTATTTCATATTTTAAGTGTTAACCATGTATATAACAATTTACATTTTTTAAAAAGTACAGCCTATATTCCCTTATTTAGCCATCAAAGTACCCCATGAAGTAGGTGGTATTTGCCCAAGTAAATTATGTGCAGGGATTTTCCCAGGACTGGAGATGGAATGTGGGTCTTGAACCCAGCCAGGCCTTTCAACTCCAGCTGTAGGCTCTTTTTAGTCAGTCTTAATAGATAGCCTTCTTTTTGGCCCTTTGTTACTGTTTTAGCCCTGATCCAAAAATATTTAAAATTAAGGGTAGATAGGTAGATACAGGTCTGTCATTTCTCTAAATATCTAAATAAAGGGATCATCCTTTTGGTGATCCTTGAGGAAATGACTTTATTTTTAGAATGAACTTTAAAATAATTTAAAGGTTTACAAAGAGCTTTCTCTGAGTTAAGATTAAAACAAGTACAAAATGCGCTATAATTTTTTTCTGAAGCAAACTGTTAGACAACTCAAAATCTGATAGGTTTTTGGAACCTAGAATCTATTTCTAGCTCTGCCAGTGACTAGCTGTGAGAGCTTAACTTCTGGTTCTTCATTATTAAAATGAGAAAGTTTAAGTACTAAAGCATGGAAGAGGTTAAGTACTGTGTTAAGTACTGAAGCACTCACAGTGAAGACCCCTGCCTATACTTCGGGCTCACAGGGCTCTTGGGTGCTTACATGGAGTAAGGAAGAGCTTGATCTAAAAAGTACTAAAACAGGATCTTTATGTTGAAAACAACTTCCCACCCAGTCTCTCTAGGAATGAGCATTTGATAATACATTTTCTCTGTTTTCTTACTCTCTCATGTTTGTATGTGGGAGTTCAGGAATCAGAAATTCCTTTCCTTGACTGTTCTCCATCTACCTCTGATTTGGGAGTTTTATTAAAAATAGACACTATTCTCATTATCCAAGACAAAAAGTCAACCCATAGCCCTGTTGTGAAGGAACTGCTCTACTGAAGAATGCTTAAATGATAGTAGTAATAATAAGTAATTATGTTTATCACTCTAAATGACATAATTCTATGTGAAGTTGTAAACAATAACAAATATGCTGTGTAAGACCAAATATTCATAAATACTCTTTAATAAATACACAGTCAAGATTAGGCCATGAATTGAAAAATATCATATACTTAGGCATAGTGGTCTACTTAGATCTCATGATTTCTCTCTCCATAACAGATGGAATGTATGAGAGCAAATTACATCCTTTACAGTTTTTAAAACAAGAATGTTATCCCCAGTCTATTTTTATTTGTCTGTATTTGGGAGAGTCAGGCTCATTTCTAGTAGCTACAGTTGCCACTTTCACGACCACCATCTATTGGGTTTGTCTTGAATGTTGACTACATGTGGAGTTAAAGAATAAACCAGGTCTGTTTGTTAGGGAAGGAGCAAACAGAGGGAAACTCAGAAACTGAAGAAGTTTCACACAGCAAATTAAGGACAGAGCTGGTACTAGAACAAATGTCTCCTTAATCCTAGTCTAAGGTGATTTATATGCTACATATAAAAATGTAAAATAAATATTCTTTAAAAATATTGTTAGTAATCATTTTTACCTTTGCCTGTATGACAGAGATTGGCACTCTGACAAGTATTTAATGTCTTTAACCTCTTGATCTGATTATAAAATTAAGATCATTCCTAATTAAGATGGCAATAAGGTAAAATGGTTACTACTGATTTTCATTACTAAAATTAAAGGCTTAAATCACTTCTTCACTTTTGATGGCCTATGAGAAAATAAACTTACTTCAAATAAGTAGAAGATTCACTGGGAGCTTTCTGTGATTAGTACTAAAATAAGTAACTGTAGGCAGCTGTGACTGAATAAAGACAGAAATCCTCTACTTGCATTAATGGCAAACTTTGAGACATTCATTAAACAAAAATGGGTTATAGAAAAAAATGAATTCAAAGTGGGAAATAATACAGCATATATGACAAAAAGATAATGTGTAAAGAGCTCTTAGAAACCAAAAGGAAAACACAAAGTAGCTCCATTACAAAAATGGGCAAAGACAATGGCAAGACAGTTCAGGAAACAATATATACAAATAGCCAAAAAAAATGTTTAGCTTTAGTAATCAAATCCAAACTAAACTAATGATGTACTGTTTTCCAATAAAGCATATGCACATTCCTTAGCCCTTACATTCAATTAAATAATTAATGGGATTGATAAGGTAGAAACAGATTTATCCTTGACTGAGCTCTTCCTACCCTCAAACACAGGAATGAGGACTTTACTTTCTTCTTTAACCAACTAGAACAACTCTCCTACTAGTATTTCTCACTTTACCATAAAGTGATTCAAGGAATTCAGCTAAAAAACTTGCTTACTTTGCATGTTCTAGATTCCTTAACTCTGTGTGGCAAGCAGAATGTGTATCTCTTGAGAATGATTTAAATTATGAAATCTGTCATCAGTGCCAAAGATAAGAAAATACATTTCAGGGGTGCCTGGATTGGCTCAGTGGGTTAAAGCCTCTGCCTTCAGCTCATGTCATGATCCCGGGGTCCTGAGATCGAGCCCCACATCGGGTTCTCTGCTCAGCGGGGAGCCTGCCTCCCCCTCTCTCTCTGCCTGCCTCTCTGCCTACTTGTGATCTCTGTCTGTCGAATAAATAAATAAAATCTTTAAAAAAAAAGAAAGAAAATACATTTCAGCTTTGTATAAAAAGTGAAAAATAAAAGCTTTTATGTCCGTCAGTTTCAGAAATGTCAAAAAAATTATGCTTCGTTTCCTTCATTATGTGGACTGATATATATAACTGCTAAAAAATGGATTGATCCATACACACAGACATGGAAGAGTCACCAAGTTTAAGGAACAAGAGCAAGTTCAAAGTAATATGTCTAGAGTGATACTGTTTATATATTAAAAGGAAACAATCCAAACTGTAGGTGTGTGTTTGTGTAAATGAATAGCATATATTGTATGTAATGAACATACAAAGGCACACAGAAAAGGTCTAGAGCAGTCCAAATGTCCAAGAGAACTTTCTGTGATGATATAAATGTTCTGCATTCACACTAATATAGAGGGCACAAGTGCCATGTGACTGTTGAGCACTTGAAATGTTAGCATGACCAGAAACTGAATTTTAATTTTGTTTAATTTGCATTAATTTAATTCTAAACTGCCACATAGGGCTAGTAGCTATCATATGAAATAGTACAGGTATGGTATAGATGTGACTAATAAATCTATTATATATATTTAAATATATATATTTCTAAATATAAATCTAATAAAGGTGAGGTTTTATCCTTTTTAAAAGGAGACTTTTATTTTTATTATATGTATCTCTAATTTCACAGTACTTATATAATAATGTTATAATTTTCAAAACCAATTAAAAGTACTTTTTAAAAATGAAGAAAGAATCAGCATGCTGTGATGGAGAAAGTACTGGGCTTGGAGTCAACTCAGATTTAAGCTCTTGCTCTGCATTCTTCCTATTTCTTCACATTTGCAGAGAGATAATAATCACACGGTTGGTGGGGTGTTGAGAAGTTACATAAATTCAGCTAGAATCATGCCTAACCCCCAGTAATGAAGAGAAAAAAAGGAGGAAACAGTTTCCCGTTGAGGTTGTAACAAGTTAAGATTACTAATCTTAGCCCACTGACTACCCATAATCAAACTAAGATTGTAAAGTGTTAACTTTTAAACAATTAGGGAATTTCACATCCCTTCCAAAAAATGTTGAGTTATTAAGTAGTTGTGTGGACAAGTGTGAAGATAATCTCCTGTAATC
Source organism: Lutra lutra (assembly GCF_902655055.1). Lineage (NCBI taxonomy): Eukaryota > Metazoa > Chordata > Mammalia > Carnivora > Mustelidae > Lutra > Lutra lutra. The sequence continues at coordinate 161,719,808 of NC_062278.1, forward strand.
ACAGAGAAAATTCGAGATGGGTTTGTGTCACCCCTGAGATTAGACTCTCTGGCTGCTCCCATCTGAACCACTGTCACAGTTCACCCTCCCCATCCCCTCCTCTCCCACTTTGTCTTAGTGCCAGAAACTGTCTTTCATGGACACTTGCTCATAAGAGAGCTTTTCCATCTCTTAGACTGTCGAGACCAAATTTATGGGCAGCACTGAAAATATTTTGAATCCCCTCCATGGGCTGGAGGTCTCTAGTGCCAAACTAGACAGAGAACTGACTGAGGAATTCATGAAGGTAAAGATACTGCAGTGTAGTTTTGGACAAGGGAAGTAGTTTTCTGTTTACAGATTATTTGCCAGTAGGATAGTTTTTAATCAGTAATCAAATGTTTTTAAAAGATTTTTATTTTACTTTTGTTGTTTGAAAAGGTGTTTTTAAATAAGTGAATAATCATCTGTATTAATTGTTTGGGGGAATTATATTCTCTAGGATTTCGAGCAGTCAAATTTACTTTGCACACCAGAGATCTGCTAAGCACAGTATTATATATTCTCAACTCCTGCAGTTTATCTGTTGAACATATCCAAAGCTTGAATACTAATGTGCATTCCCAGCCTCTCAAGGAGGCTAAAAGGATGTCTGACAGGCCCATCAAGTGGGACAAATCTTATTACTACTTTACTGGATTTAAGGACCCTCATGAAGACCTCGAACAAGTCTCAAGAATGGAAACAACCCTAACGTACGTAAAAGTTCTTATTTTACTAAACTTATTTGTAGTTCATATTTAGAATGAAAGTCTGATCTTCCAAGAAAAGTAATTTCTATCAATATAGTTATCCAGTAACCATTATGAAAAAGATTTCATGTTTCTTAAAGTCGCCCAAGTACTTCCAACTATATTTAATTTGTAGTCTTTTGATACCAAACATGCATACAGGGGATTGTTTTAAGTTTAAAACATTCTGCTCTTCAAGTCACCCCTGGGAAGCAGAGAAAACATATACACCTAAGACTATAAAAAAAAAGTTAGTTTTTTTCATGTGTTAAACATTTCCAGTTTCTCCAGATAGCTCAGCAGTAATGTCCTTTAGTGTAATAATCTATACACGATAGAAGTGCATGGAGACAACATTTGAAAATATCATCTGGGGGGTTATAAAGTATAAGCTATCAGCTATAAAATAAATTAGTCCTAGCGATATAATAATGTATAGTGTGGGGACTGTGGTTAATAATACTGTATTGTATATTTGGAAGTTGCTGAGAGAAAAGATCTTCTCAGTTTTAATCACAAGAAAAAATGTGTTACCATGTATGGTGATGGCTGTTTACTAGACTTACTATGGTCATCATTTTGTAATATATACCAATATTAAATCATTATGTTTTATACATGGAACTAATGTTATATGTCAATTATATCTAAATTTTAAAATATCATCTGGAACATATTGAGAAAGAATAATTTTTAATTATAAAAACCATGTATGAAATATTTCCCTTTTACTTGTCCTGTTTATAAAGTCATCATTAATGTTTTTTTGAATAAGTCCTTTTTGGACTCCATAAACACCACCCATATTCTGTTCCTATAGTTGTACCTAAAGAGTTCATGGCTTACCAGAGGATTCTCATTTATTACATCATAAATTATCTTTAATTATCTACTGGCAGAACATCTACTTTGTGAACTACCTATACTAACTCAGGAATCCCTGCGCTTGTTATCTAGCTAGATTCCAAATAAAGCTGCAGGGACAAGAAAGTAGTAGTCTAGTACAGAAAGGGAGACAAATAACCTGTCTGAAGGCATGTGTGTACATGTCTATAATGGCCTGTCTCTGATCTGTGTATGTGTATAACTAGGGGATAAATCATCTCCCTAAATATGTGGATTTTAATTGTTCAATTTTTAATTGTTCTAGTTCTCTTTGTAAACAAAACCAGAATGAAAATGTGACTTTGGGAATGATAATGATAGACCAGAAGTAATGAAGTAATGAAGATAGAAATTGATGTATAGGGGCACCTGGGTGGCTCAGTTGGTTAAGCCTCTGCCTTCGGTTTGGGTCATGATTTCAGAGTCCTGGGATCGAGCCCTGCATTGGGCTTTCTGCTCAGCGGGGTGTCTGCTTCCCCCACCCCCTTGGCCTGCCTCTCTGCCTACTTGTGATCTCTGTCAAATAAATAAAATCTTAAAAAAAAAAAAAAGAAATTGATGTGTATAAAAAAAAAGGAATAGTCATGAGAAGGTAGAAATTGATGATTTTAAAAAATGGTTTAGAAAAACAGAAGAGATGATTGAAGGTAATTACATGCAGAGGCTACGGTGGAAGTTAAGTAGGTTGCTGTGAGTATGAGCAGCTCCAAAACCTTTCGAGCCAGTCTTGACCTTCTCCCAAACACAGATACTGCCCACTTTGAAGGTACTCTATTGAGGACTTACTCAACAGTTGGTTTTAGGTGAGGTTTTCCCAGTAAGGATTCCAAGAGCTTTTATCATAAAAATCAGAATGGTATCTGTATCAATTTCTTGTTTCAATTATTAATTTCTTAAATTTGTAATTATTTTAAAATAATTATAAAATCATCGAATCATTGGAGAGCTTTCAACTCATGAATTGAGTGATGCTGCCTTGTAAGATTTAGGGTACCTGTGACAGCCAAAACTTGTTAGCCACCATGGTCATTTTGGCCATATGCAGTTCATGTTTTTATTTTGATTCTTGTATTGTTTAATTTCATCTTGTATATTTAGGTTGCAGAAGAAGAATCAGAAGGCGCACATAATTATAATGGTCACAAAGAGCATAAAAATGATAATTCTTCAAATTTACATCAAACTGGTCTTCACTGGATTTATAAATTGTATTCACCTGATCAAAAGTTATTCTTGAAAGCATGTTAAGCTTTCCTCTAGGATTTCTAATAATTTCTTCTAATATTTCAAGATACAATTTTTTTTAAAGATTTTATTTATTTATTTGACAGACAGAGATCACAAGTAGGCAGAGAGGCAGGCAGAGAGGGGGAAGCAGGCTCCCTGCTGAGCAGAGAACCCAATGCGGGGGCTGGATCCCAGGACCCGGAGATCATGACCTGAGCCAAAGGCGAGGCTTAATCCGCTGAGCTACCCAGGCGTCCCCAAGATACAGTATTTTTAAAAAATAATATAATAGCAGTGTTTTTTAGTGTAAACTGAAATCGTCTCTTACTGTTGTGAAATAAAACCTAGAAATTGTGAAAATAAATCAGTCAGGATTTTCTTTAAAAATAGAAGAATTACCACATTATAAAGCTCCGTTCAATCTGTTTTCATATTACATCTGGTAATTACATTTTTTTTAAAGTGGTAGTTACATTTCAATCCATGTTTAGGACATGTTATGTAATTCTGAATTTCTTGGCAAGTTGTGCTTTATCTTACTTCAAAATCACTTTACTGTATAACCATATAAAATGGATAAAATGAAATTTTTAATACCTCAAGAGTTTTTTTCTATACTGTAATAGAAGTTTGCCAGTCTCAAAAAAATTGGGAAAATCCACTCCATGGACATTTTGTAGGTTTTAATATGTCCATATTTTGGGTATATTCTCTAATTTCTGAATAATATTATAACAAAATGAATTTTAATTTGTGCTTAGAAGGAGCCAGTGGGATCCATTTCTGTCTAAACAAATAATCCCATATGAAATACCTTTCCAAAGGAAAAAACATGTCATGGAACTATAGAAAGGCCATTGAAATGCTATTCTATCATACACTGAAATCCCGTAAATGTCAGACTTCCATTTTTTGCATTCGAATTTTGTTCAAGGAGTTATATTTCACTTTGAGTGTAGAAGTTCTAAATCAATCTTAGTGTTCACAAAATGCCACATTGTACAACTACAACCTTGGAACTATTTCTGCAGAACATTTGGAAATTTTAGTCATGATTTAACTGGTATCATGCATTTACTTATTCTTTCCTTTTCTGTAGGCTAAGTCAGTGTTTTTCACATTGCAAGTATGATGCAACTTAGTGATTTGGGATCAGCAAAGTGGTTTTGCTTTTGCTTTTGTCTTTTTTTACATTTTTTAAAATATATGTTTTCAGTAAGTTTAAGTAGTGTTTCTCAAAATACTTGTTTTAGTTATGTAGAAATATATATGTGTGTGCATGTGTGTATATACTTGTTCTTACTGTGAAAAAAAATTTCTTTGTATGGATTGCCATCCAAGAAGTTTGAAAAGCTATTTGTGTAAATGCCTTACTTGTTCCACGCAGTTTGAAGCCTAGGAGTTTGAAATTTATGCCATCTTAATTTTATTGTGATTTGGATCATGGCTCTCTTTTTCATCCTCTTAAATCCATGAAAAACTGAACTTTTGGGGAGTTACTGAAATTTTTTTTTAAGATTGTATTTATTTGAGAGAGAGTGAGTTAGAGAAAGAGAGACTGGGAACACAAGCAGGGGGAGCAGCAGGCAGAGGGAGGGGGAGAGGGAATAGCAGACTCCCCGCTGAGCAGGGAGTCCGACCTGGGGCTTGATCCCTCATGACCTGAGCTGAAAGCAGACACTTAACCAACTGAGCCACCCAGGTGCCCCAGCATTATTGAAATATTTTTATCTAGAAAGAATCATGAACCTAGGAACTAAACTCAATGTCTTCAGTTTGCATCTAACTTTATACCTTGTACATGATATTCCTGTATTCACTTTTTTAAAAATTTTTAAAAAAAGATTTTATTTATTTGACAGAGAGAGAGAGAGAGATCATAAGCAGGCAGAGAAATAGGCAGAGACAGAGAGGGAAGCAGGCTCCCTGCTGAGCAGAGAGCCCAATACGGGGCTCGATCCCAGGACCCTGAAATCATGACCCAAGCTGAAGGCAGAGGCTCAACCCACTGAGCCACCCAGGCGCCCCGTATTCATTTTGATATACCACTTTGCTTTGGCTTCATTTCATTATCAGCTTTTTTTTTTTCTTCTCTTTGCCTGCCTCTTATTAACAGTACATGTACTAGGACGCCTGGGTGGCTTGGTGGGGAGCCTGCTTCTTCGTCTCCATCTGCTCCTTGTCCTGGTTCATGCTCACTCTCTCTGTCTCAAATAAATAAATAAAATCTTTTTAAAAAATGCTCTAAAAAAATGCATGTACTGTATTTATCACTGTAGGTATAATGAAATCATTTTTGAAACCAAAGCGAGGTCTAACAAATTAACCACCATGAAGTAGCCACTTCATAGCCTAATATGGTTATAATAAAAAAAGAGAATAGCAAGTATTGGGAAAGATGTGGGAAAAACAGATGTCTACATAAAAACTTGCTCATAGCAGCATTATTCATAATAGCCAAAAGTAGTGCCTTCCTAGCGTAGTAGGCAGCACGTCAGTCTCATAGTAGCCAAAAGTGTCCTATCAGCTGATGAGTGGATAAACAAAATGTCTGTTTATAGGATGAAGTAGTATTTGGTCATAAATACAAATGAAGTACTATACATACTATAGCATGGATGGACTTGAGAACATTATTTTTTTATTTTTTTATTTATTTTTATTTATTTGATAGAGATCACAAGTAGGCAGAGAGGCAGGCAGAGAGAGAGGGGAAAGCAGGCTCCCTGCTGAGCAGAGAGCCCGATGCGGGACTCGATCCCAGGACCCTGGGACCATGACCTGAGCCAAAGGCAGCAGCTTAACCAACACTGAGCCACCTAGGCGCCCCACTTTGAGAACATTATGCTAAGAGAAAGAAGCAGCCACAGTGGACCACATATTGCATGAGTCCATCTACAATCAGAATTGGCAAATCTGTGAGACAGGAAGTAGATTAGTGGTTGCTAAGAGCTGGAGGGGAGTATTGAAGTACCTGCTCATGGGTACATGATTTCTTATTAAGGTGATGCAAGAGTCCTAAAATCGATTGTGCTGGTGATTGCACAACACTGAGAACATACTAACAATAGATGACTTGTTTGGTATGTATATATTACATTTCATTAAAGCTTTTCTTTTTATTTATTTTTAATTTAAATTCCAGTTACATACAGTGTAATATTAGTTTCAGGTGTAGAATTTGGTGATTCAGCACTTCCCTTCAACACCCGGTGCTCATCACAAGTGCACCCCTTAATTCCCATCACCTATCTCACCCATCCCCCCACCCACCTCCCCTCTTTAACCATCAGTTTGTTCTCTGTGGTTAGGAGTCTGTCTCTTGGTTTTCATTGCTTTCTTTTTTTCCCTATAATCATTTGTTTTGTTTCTTAAATTCTGCATTTGAATAATACCACGTGGTATTTGTCTTTCTCTGAGTTACTTATTTCACTTAGCATGATAACTCTCTAGCTCTATCCATGTTGTTGCAAATGGCAAGATTTCATTCCTTTTTTGGTGGCTGAATAATATTGTCAGGTATATAATATATATACCACATCTTCTTTATCCATTCATCAGTTGACGGGCATTTGGGCTCGTCCTATAACTTGGCGATCGTTGATAATGCTGCTATAAACATTGGGGTGCATGTATCCCTTCGGATCAGTATTTTTGTATCCTTTAGATAAATACCTGGTAGTGCAATTGCTGAATCATAGGTTAATTCTATTTTTAACTTTTTGAGGCACCTCCATACTGTTTTCCAGAGTGTCTGTGTCAGGTGCATGCCCACCAATGGTACGAGAGAGTTCCCCTTTCTCTTCTATCCTCACCAACACCTGTTGTTTCATGTGGTGTTAGTTTTAGCCATTCTGACAGATGTGAGGTGCTATCTCGTTGTGGTTTTGATTTGCAGTTCCCCAATGATGAGTGATGTGGAGCATTTTTTCATGTGTCTATTGGCCATTTGGATGTCTTATTTGGAAAAATGTCTATTTGTGTCTTCTGCCCGTGTTTTAACTGCATTATTTGTTTTTTAGGTGTTGAATTTGATTAGCTCTTTATGTATTTTGGATACTGACCCTTTATCAGATATGTCATTTGTAAATATCTTCCATTCTGTAGGCTGCCTTTTAGTTTTGTTGATTGATTCCTTCACTGTGCAGAACCTTTTTATCTTGATGAAGTCCCAATAGTTCATTTTTGCTTTTGTTTCCCTTGCCTCAGAAGACTTATCTAGTAAGACTTTGCTATGGCCAATGTCAGAGTGTTGTTGCCTGTGTTCTCCTCTAAGACTTTAATGGTTTCCTGTCTCATATTTGGGTTTCTCCATTATGAATTTATATTTGTTTAGGATGTAAGAAGGTGGTCCAGTTTCATTCTTGTGCATATTGCGGTCCAGTTTTCCCAACACCATTTGTTTAAGAGACCGTCTCTTTCCCATTGCATAGTCAATCCTTCCTGCTTTACTCAAGATTAATTGACCATATAGTGTAGGTCCATTTCTGGGGTTTCCATTATGTTCCATTGAGCGATGTCAATTTTTGTGCCAGTACCATACTGTTTTGATCACTACAGCTTTGTAATCTAACTTGAAGTCTGGAATTTTGATGACTCCCACATTGTTTTTCTTTTTCCAGATTGCTTTGGATATTTGGGGTCTTTTGTGGTTCCATACAAATTGTAGGATTGTTTGTTCTAGTTCTATGAAAAATACTGTTGGTATTTTGATAGGGATTGCATTAAATCTCTAGATTGCTTTGGGTTGTGTAGACATTTTAACAATATTTGTTCTTGTAATCCATGAGCATGGAATGTTTTTCCATTTCTTTGTGTCACCTTCCATTTCTTTCATCCATGTTTTATAATTTTCAGAGTACAGGTCTTTCACCTCTTTGGTTAGGTTTATTTCTAGGTAACTTATGGTTTTGGGTGCATCAGTAAAGCTTTAAAAAAACTATTACTACTCTTTTAAAATATATATTATTGAGGGACGCCTGGGTGCCTCAGTTGGTTAAGCGTCTGCCTTCAGTTTGGGCTGTGATCCCAGGGTCCTGGGAGGGAGTCCCACATCAGGCTCCCTGCTCAGTGGGGAACTTGCTTCTCCCTCTCCCTCTGCCTGCTGCCCTCCCTGCTTGCGAGTTCTCTCTCTTTTTCTGTCAAATAAAATTTTTAGGGAGCCCAAAGTAGGACTTGATTCAGGACTCTGGGCTCATGACTTGAGCTGAAGTCAGATGCGTAATTGACTGAGCCACCCAGGTGCCCTTCATATATCCTAATTTCTTATCTCTATATTGCTTAGTAGATGTGTCTTCCTTTGCAGAACAATTTTATCTTCCTTACATCCCAACACAACACAGTATCAAGCATTTCAAATAAATATTTGATAGATGCATAAGGATTTTATTGGTTTCAAGATTATCAACTTGATAATTTTTTAAAAGTCTATTCTGCCAGCACCTGTTAAGTCATATTCTAGTTATGATGACTTCCTTTGCATATATAAAAAATTAAATTTTAACTATGCTAAACCTGTTCTTAGATTTCTAGAGATGGGATAAAGGTTTAAAAATTCAAGATACTCCAAAACCTCTCCCTTATGTGTATCACAGTTTTCAGTGGGCTGTGCTAGATCTTCACTTATATACATCCGTCATTCACTCATATTCTCCCCAGGGAAGGTGGAACTACCACTTCTACCAGAACAAATGTGGAAATAATGTTATGGTACAACTAATAAGATGAAAAGTCAAACTGAAAAGACACATCTAATGGTGCTGGTGACACACTTAAAGGGCAGTGAATATGTCCTAATGAAGGAACTTGAAAGATTACTTTGGGCGTTCTAGCTGGGTAGATTCCAATTTCTTCCTTTAGTTTAATCTTAATCATTAGTGCCCTGAGCCTTCCATGCTTACTCCTCCATATCTCTATCCAAGTCCCTCCAGTGGCCAGACCTTGTCAGCCCAGTCTCTTTTTACCACAGAGTCTCCCAAAACACCTGTCCTTTCAGGTAGGTCTGTTTATTCCCCCAATGCTCACTGCTTCCCTCCCACACACCCAGTGGAAGTTAACTCTGTTACTTCAGGCTCTACTCAACTCTCTCCACCTTGTGTTTTGCCTATAATTTGGTTGAGGTTTGATTGGAAACTTAGTTTAACACTGGAGCTGCTTTACTGCAGTGCCTATATCTTTTAGAACTAGAAATGTTTGCCTTAGAGTCAGTATTTAAAGTGTATCTCTCTCTCTCTCTCTCTCTCTTTTTTTTTCCCTCTAGATCCTGGTTAGATAACAATGGGAAAAGCGCAGTTAAAAAACTGAAGAACAGTTTGCCCCTTAGAAAAGAGCTAGACCGTTTAAAGGATGATCTGTCTCATCAGCTGCAGCTCTCAGACATCAGGTAACACTGACAGAACCTAATGGAGAGACTAAAATAAGCATGTATTATCTGCAGATCACAAGCTTTCTAGCAGAAAATATTCCAGCAAATATTTGCATCTTTCTCTGTAATTATTCTGATAACTATAAATAACCTTCAGTTATCTCTTTCTGAAAGTAGTCAAATGTTCATCTATGTAAGAAAACTATCAATCTCTCGTTTACAATTGTGAAATAAGGTTTAGATACTGAAATTTTTAGCATAAGAGTTTAATTTTTTTAATGTTTATAAGAAAAATATCCTTTTCCATATGCAATAATATATAAAAAGTAATTATTCCTCCATCCTGTGAGATCAGTATTCAAGTTTAAAATGAGTAAGGGAGACAGAAAATATGGGTGTCGTGTTCTTGGTTCTGTGTTTTATAGCATGACTTTTTAAAGACGTTTTCACTAACCTGGAAATCACTTATATAAAGATGATAGGCATTTATTATAAAAACAGATTTAACAGCTATTAAAACAGTAAGGAAGGTAAAAGGGGGCCCTAGTGTGATTTGGGCATGAGGGGAACCACCCGTTACAGGAACTGAGAAACTATTGCCCAGTTTTGTGCTTGAACGTTTCTATTACTGTTTGTTGTAACCTGTTTTGTTTTTTTCAACCTTCACTATCAGGATTTTTTTTCTTTCTTTTGAACTAAATGACTATTTGGTTATCATAATAACACCTTTTTCTAGTGCCTATGGAGTACTGATAATACATGTTTTGTTCTTGTATATTCAAATCATAATGGATTTTTGGGGCTTCTTTTTTGGGGGGGCTTCTTTTAAATCATAGTTTTATAAGATAATTTGGATTTCAAGGGAATTGTGTAGACTTGGGGTATGTGGGATGTTTGGATTTGTGCTGATGGCTGCTTTTTTATCATCACGTCAGTATTTTTTGGCTGCTTTGATTATGCAGATTCTTTGAATCCCAATTTAGTGGCATGGACTTCTCTAACCAAAACCTAACAACAAGATCCTTTTTAAAAGTTTATAAAATAAATAAATTTATGTACACAAAAGTACCTTTTTCTAGTATAAATTCTAAATGAACTATCAAAGAGACTGGAATTAGGAAAGTTAAAGGATTTTTTTTAAGGATTTCTTAACATAAAAAGAAATAAGCATTATATTACAATATGGTGTAGAAATTTCTCAGCTTTGATTTTTGCCATAGTAAATGTCAATAAATATGAAACATATAAACAAAAGCTCTTTGGGTTCCCCATTTTTAGGAGTGCAAAAGCTTTCTGAGACTGAAACATCAGAGGATCATGGGTATGATGGCTTTCCACTATTGGAAAATCAGCCACGCCTCCAAAAGATGGAAACATTGTGACCAAGGACTGTTTCTAACTCTGAGCCACCTGTGTGAAAGACCAGTTATTAATAAGAACTGTATTTAATAGCTTTATCACAGTATTAATTCTTTGAAATTACATCTGTTTCATCTGTGGGTTAATTGAAAATCCACTTTACTAGCGATGACATTCATCAGAATTAGTGATAGGATGAAGGAGGAACCTGTTTTTTGAGAGCTTGTTTTGGGTGCCTTACTCCTCCACATATGTTATCCCTTAGATTTATGCTGCCTGTGCTGGGGGAAGTGATCCCACTTAGTATGTATGAAATGGAAACAGCAGGAAGCCTAGAAGGGACTTATTCAAGGTCACAGAGCCAGTAAATCACAGAATTAGAATTCAAAGAGGGATGTTCTGATGCTTCTAAAGATCAGTGGTCTTTACACCACTGTACGCCAGTGCCTCTGTGACACCACGTGGATGTCAGGTTCCGTTTCGTCACTAAGATTCAGTGTTCATTTAGAAAATAAGTGGATTGCATGTCATTTTAAAAAATCACTTTCTCTAGAATAAGATAAAAAGGATCTGATCTAGACCTAGAGTTCCTAATTAGAACTTAAATCAAAAACAAAATCGTCATCACTGAATGATGTGGAGATGAGAAAGGTTTCCTTAAGTGTTCCCCATTTCATTCCTTTATTTTAAAATAACAACAGCATAGTATATTTGCTTGTTTTAAATGTTTGGGTATCTGAACATAGTAGTAATATTTTTACTCTCTGGCAAACCATTCATTTTCCATTTGGTTGCTTCATAAAAAAATTAGTTGGACAACATATGCCTACTTGAGAAACTCCCTGGTTTTCACAGGAATCAGGCAGCTGGGGGTGAGAGCAGGCCTCCTCCCTCAGGGCTTCCTGGTGTTAATGCACCTGTGTGCTCTGTTGTAGGTGGCAGAGGAGCTGGGGCATCGCCCATCGCTGTAGCCAGCTGCATAGTTTAGGCCGCTTAGCACAGCAGAACTTGGAAACACTGAAAAATGCAAAAGGTAAACAATTTCCATTTCCTTTTAAAATATCACTCAGCTGCTATACACATCTGTAAATTGTGGGAGTAAACAAAGTATTAAAAGCCCTTACAGATGGGACTTTATCACAGCTGAATTTTAAAATCTGTTCCTTTGAATAAAACAATGACATGAAACCAGCCTTTAAGGGATGCCAGGGTAGTTCAGTCTGTTAAGCGACAGACTTGATTTCAGCTCAGGTCATGATCTCATGGTCTTGAGGTGAAGCCAGGTGGCAGACTCTGAGCTCAGCACAGTCTGCTTGGGATTCTCTTCCACCTCCTCTGCCCTTCCCTCCCACCCTCCCTCAGATGTGCATGCTCGTGCTTTCTCTCTTTCTCTCTTTCTCTCCGTCTTTCTAAAATAAATCTTAAAAAAAAATTTTTTTTAAATCAGCCTTGGGTACCTGGATGGTTAAGTCAGTTAAGTGTCTGCCTTCGGCTCAGATCATGATCCCGGGGTCCTGGAATCAATTCCCACATGGGGCTCCCTGCCCAGCAGGGAACCTGCTTCTCCCTCTGCTTGCTGTTCCCCTGCTAGTGCTCTCTTTCTCTCTTTAAAATAAATAAATAAAATCTTTAAAAAATAAAAAATTAGCCTTTAAGCGTCTGCTGAATTTCACCCTGAATTTGTATACTAAATTTAAGTCATTATTTGCATATTCCTAAAAAAATGAAGCATCTCTGGGTGACCAAAGGGTTTGTGTTTTATTATCAGGATGTACAATAATATTTACAGACCGATCCGGGATGAGTGCAGTGGGCCATGTGATGCTGGGAACAATGGATGTCCATCATCACTGGACAAAAGTAAGGAAAAGTTTCAAAGCAAAAAATCTTGACTTGTCATAGACCTACTTTTGTTTAAAACTATGCTATTTTGTCAGTGAACTAAAAATCTCGAATCATAGTTTCAGCTGTTTTCAGAATAGATGTTTATTAACATGTAGTTAAAATACTTAGAGGCCTGATTTTTAAGTCAGTTTTTATTTGGAAATTTTATAGTCTTTCCTGAAGTGTAGCCTAGAAGGCCTGTATTCTATTGTTTTGGTTTTAACAGATTTACAGTGTTATAATTGACATACAATAAACTACACATATTTAGTGTGTATAATTTGATGAGATTTAGCATGTGTAAATGCCCATGAAGCCATTAACACAATCAAGATTGTGAACATATCCATCACCCACAAAAGTATGCTCATGTCCCCTTGTAAACTCTCTCCTCTATCTGCCACCCTCTCCCCAAGCAACCAGTGGCCTGCTCTCTGTCACTATAAATCAGTTTATATTACTAGAGTTTCATGTAAATGGAATCACAAAGTATATACTTCTTTTTGGGGGGAGTTCTCTTTTCTTTCATTGACATAATTTCAGATTCATCCTTGCTGTTGCATGTATCAAGAATTTATTCCTTTTTATTTCCATGTAGTATTCCATCATATAAATATACCATTTGTTTATCCATTTACCTATTAATGGACGTTGAGTTATGTCAGTTTTGGCAATGGAAAATAAAGCTGTTAGAAACATTATGTCCAAAAAAAAAGAAAGAAAGAAACATTATGTCCAGATGCACATATATTTCCTTTTCTCCTAAAGTGGAATAGTCAGATCATAAGTAGGGTATTTTACCTTTTGAGAAACTGCTAATGCTTACAATGGTGGTTTTTTAAAATTTTAGCCATTCTAATAGATGTGTGGTGCTATCTCATTTGGATTTAATTTGCATTTCCATAATGACAGATGATGGAGAGTATCTTTTCATGGGCTTATTTTCTGTCCATATACTTTTGTGAACTGTCTGTTCAAATCAAATATTCAGTAGAAGATACTTGCAAACCATATCTGACGATGACAAAGTCTGTGTACCAAGTGCATAAAAGAACACTCAAAACTCAATAATCAAAAAACCAAACCATCCAAAAAAACAAAAGTCTTGAACAGCTACAGCACAGAAGACCTACAGATGACAAATTTTTTGAAAGGCTAAAATGAAAAATAATGACACGAAATTCTGGTAAGGGTGAAGAAACACAGGATCACTCATCTGTCACTGTGGGGGATAGGTAGAATGGTACAAGGGCTCTGGAAAAGAAAATGACAGCACAAAACTAAACATGTTTTCTATGTGACCCAGTAGTTGCACCCTTGGGCGTTTATACTAAAGAAGTGAAAAATTATGTCCACACAAAAACCTGTACATGAATGTGCATAATAGCCAACAACTAGAACAACTCTAATGTCCTTCAGGCTGTGAATGATTAAACTGTGGCACATCCATACAACAGAATATTACCCAACAGGAAGAAGGGATGAACTACTCATACCAGCAACAACTGGATGGATCTCAAGGGCATTGTGCTGAGTGCAAAAAGTCAGTATCAAAAGATTACACACTGTGTGATTCCACTTTTATAACATCCTTAAAATAACAAAATGGTGGAAAAAAACAGATTAGTGGTTGCCAGGGGTTGGGGAGTCGGGGGCTCTCCCCCGTGGTCCGTGGGGGATCGCTGAGCACACAGGATCCCTATGGTGAACTGTTCTGTATCATGTGGTCATGGGATGTGAATCTACACATGGGATAAAACTGCATGTAGTTAAATACACACTTACATACACATAACTAAGTGTAAGTAGAACTGATGAAGTCTGAATCAGGCCCGTGGATTGTATCAATGTCAGTTTCCCCGTTGTGATGTTATACTGCAGTTTTGTAACACGTTACCATTAGGGAAAGGGTGAAAGATGTATGAATCTACAGTTATCTGAAAATGAACAGTTTTTTAAAGGTACTTACCATTTATACATAGATAAATCATTAAGAGAAAAGTGGAGTAAGTGGGTAGGGAAATGATTTTCAGAGTGTTAGAAGTCTATTATAAATAATTTGTAGAATTAGTATACTGCTTTTTCTTTTATTAGAGCAGAGGTTTTGATGCTTTTCCACGCCTGTGTAAGTTGTTCATCCCTAGCTCTCTAGGTAAAGTCTGAGTCCTCAGGACAGCACACCAAGGCCTTCCCACTTCAGCGGACCAGACTCTGGTCTCTCTTCCCCGACACACTTCCATGTGCATCTAACTCCCGCGAAATCCAGTCTTTTCAGACGGTCACATTAGACTTTCTTAGAAAGCTTTACTTGCGTGTCTTCTCTGTATCCACTCATGCTGACGTGGCACTTAGTACAAAGAATCCAGATTCTTGTTTTGTTCACTTGCACCCCGACTGAGAATCAGGACCGAGCACCGATAATCTATACACTACAGGTGCTTAATTTCATGCTTAAGTATATGGTAGGTGCTCAGTGATGTTTATTGCATGGAATTGAGTTTTGTTGAATTAAAGTAAATTCTGAAGAAGTACACTTGGTATTGAAATCCATGTACTTGGGGGGCCTGGGTGGCTCAGTGGGTTAAAGCCTCTGCCTTCAGCTCAGGTCATGATCCCAGGGTCCTGAGATCGAACCCCACATCAGGCTCTCTGCTCAGCAGGGAGTCTGCATCCCTTCCTCTCTCTCTCTGCCTGCCTCTCTGCCTACTTGTGATCTCTGTCAAATAAAATCTTAAAAAAAAAAAAAGAAATCCATGTTCTTTATTTCTCAAACCCTTCTCTATTAGACCATGTAATCATTCTAAACTAATATGAGATTTAAATAACAGTACTTAGGATTTAATTTCATTTGGAACCTATTTCTTTCTTTCTGTAGTCACTTCAGTCCTATCCAAAAATCCCTAAGATTATAGTGGTTTGTTTTGAATATTAATGTTTCTAGCATTACACTAAGTCTTTTTCTTTCACTTATTAGAACTTTCCTTCTAGGAAAACAGTTTTTCTTGTTAAAATTTCTCAATTCCGTTTATTGGAATCCTAAAATTGAGCTATTACAATAACATAAAACTAAATATTTCTTTCACTTTTTTTTTTTTTAAATTCTGTAGCTTTTTGAAAGGTTACCAAGTTATTTTGACCTTCAGAGGAGGCTGATGCTTTTAGAAGACCAAATAAGCTACCTTCTCGGAGGCATACAAGTGGTTTATATCGAGGAATTGCAACCAGTGTTGACGCTTGAAGAATATTACTCTCTTCTTGATGTGTTCTATCATAGACTGTTGAAAAACAGAATACCGTTTCACCCTCGAAGTCTGCGTGGCTTACAGATGATCCTTAACAGGTAAATATCTAAAACAAGAATGACTTTTGTTCTTTCACTTAGATGTGTTGTGTGTGTAAGTAGATTAAATTGTTTTGTGTTTTTCTTAGGAACTAAAGAATGTCAGTCTCATTAGCAACACTCTTTTTTACACATTAAAAAAGCCAACTTGGAGAGGATGAAGGATTGACTCTGCAAACAGTCTTGAAATACATTGCCACGTACAGGGCAAAGTCAGTCCTATGGAAAACTGTCTAGGATTAAACTAATATTGCATCAGTAACGCACATTTTTGTGCACATACAGTTTTCACAGCCTGTGCTTGGTGCTAAATACACACCTCCCCTCTCACCTGAGAGTGAAGTGGGCTACAGCCTCTGTCTCACAGATGAGGGTGGCCACGGGGTGAGGAGGAATGTGGTCATCCCAAGGGTGTGTGTCTTTGAGAAACAGCAAAACTTAAAGCCTAATTTTGCGATATACTTTTAAAGTAAAGTAGATTTTCTTGATGAATTCCTTTATCACTCATCAGGCTACTAAAATATTTTCTTTGGGGGTGGAGTGGGAAACAAGGGATGAGTGATTCTTCCTTTCACGTGTGTTTTGTTCCAGTGACAGGTATGCTCCAAGCTTGCATGAACTCGGGCACTTTAACATCCCAAGCCTCTGTGACCCAGCAAACCTCCAGTGGTTTATTCTTACCAAAGCCCAGCAGGCGAGAGACAACATGAAAAGAAAAGAAGAGTAAGTGCCACGAGCCCTTTGTAATGTCCTGCCTGTCAGTCAGTCAAAATTCAGGTATTCAGGATTCATAAAGATGGGACATAAGAACTGCATGAAACTTAGGAAGTGGACTGATTTGTGCATATTCCATGCTTATTTATCCCCCGCCTTGGTCTGCCAGGAATTGCATGTGGTGTTTCTGATTATGACAGCCTCAATGACATTACCACCATGTGCCTCCATTTGAGAAGCAAGGCTTGTTAGTATAAAAATCAACTCAGGGGCAGAACAAATGGTAAGAATATCAGAAAGAAATTCTCCAGATGGAAAAAAGGTGGCAACAAGGAAAAATTCAGCTACTGCTTAAATAACAGGAATCTTGATGGCTTAAAACTTTGAGAACTATGGATTTTAAGTAGATGAGAAGAAGTTTTAAAGTAAAAAATGGTTTCAGTTCATAAGCAGTCCTGTCTCTGTTGTTTGTATCTTTGAAGGACTCGTAGCCGACAGTTTCCTGATTTGTGGGCATTGGATACTGCTTGATAATGTTTTATGTATCTCCTATGAAGAAAGGAGGATATTACATTCAAAAGAGGTTTTTCTAAGGACATTGGCAAAGGAGGTTTGGATACTGAGAATTTACTCACTCGTTCATTCATTTAGCAGTCTTTTGCCATGACTGTTGTGTGCCCAAGACTGACAGGTGCCACCAAGAGAATGATGGGCCCAGGTCCTTGCCCTCCTGGACTGTGTTTCTGGTAGGAGGTGCAGGTTCTGCATGCATCTGCGGTAGCTGGACAAGAGAGGGGCTGAGTGAGAAGCACCAAGGCTAGCGCTCCCAGAAGGCCATAGGGGCACTGAAGGGAACACAGTGGCCCAGAGAACGTGGCTGCACAAGTCCAGGGAGGAGGGTAAGAAGGACAGAGACCAGAACCTGGAAGGTAGAGGATCTGCGGTAACTGTTCAGCAGTGTGCTGGGGAGCCCCTGGTTCCGCATCACCACCAGCCGCTCATCTGAAAGAAAGGGTGGTGGTGGTGGAGAGCCATAGAAGACAAAAGATAACAGGATTGTTTTGTGCATAAAATAAGTGAAGGAGCTACGTCTCTTGGTTTTGTTTGTGGACTTGCTGACAGCTCGTTGGCCAGCTCCAATGGCACGGATGTCCCATTTCTTGACTGGTTAGTAAGCCTTCATGTTGTCATGTGATTTCTCACCATTATAAGTCAGCTTTAACCCTTGGAAGCAGCTCTGGCCCACCTGTCACTGTGAGGGCTGATGGTTTCAGTGGCTATACTATAGTTGCTGCTTCTGGTTTTTCCGTGGCCATGGAAAATGGAAAATTTTCCATTTTGTAGGTTTGGTGTACTGCTACTAGATTATGAGGAAGTAAAATAAAAAGAAATGCAGTTCACATAGGTTATTTTTTGAAAGTTCCATCCTACCTGTGAGGTCAACACGGTGACTCATCAGAGCAGCCAGAGTGAATCGCCCTGTGAGAAGTCGGGTTGGGGCCTGTCAGTCCACTGAACTGGCCTGCAGGCTAGGGTCCCCTAGACACCCCGGAAGGGAAAGGCTGTTCCCCACCATCTCCTTATTGGAGGGTCCAGCCCCAGAGAGAGCCCCAGTGAAGGCTGCCCTCTCTGGGCTCGATTCTCCTCCGAGATTACACCCCAGAAGGACTAATGGGACCTCATGGTTGTAAAGGTTGTGGCCTAGGGGTTGGGGCAACCTAGGAATGAGGCCAGAGGCTTCTCTGAGAAGGAAAGGGAATGCATGTCCTGCCCAGAGATGTGTATAAAGATGTGTCATTGGAGAACTACACAGTAACTTAACCACATGCCAGGCTCTCTATTTCTAAGTCACATTGTTAGTATCTTTTTTTTTTTTTTTTTTTTTTTGAGCCAGTGAGAAAAGTCCTTTACAGAAAAAGTTTGTCAATCTCTGCTATTGATGGTACCTATGGTTCTTCCTGTCTAGAAAGATTAGGTACAGGTTCAACTCGAACATTCTGAGAACCCCCTCAGCCCTAACTGCTGTTCAACTTCTTGAATGTCTAAGCAGCATTGTCTAGAAGGAGTCATCTTACAGGAAAAAAAACTACCACCACCTGAGAAAGTGTTCCGGGTGTTGTTGAAGGGAGTGAGTCAGTAATTACAGATCCCTGCTACTCATTGCCGCTGACTACAATGACTATTTCTGTTTTCAAATATTTTCCGAGCTTTTGGTATTTCATGGTACTTTTTTCCTTTATGCAAAGATTAAGAGTGGGTAAATAGAGGTTACTTGGGTATTTTTAACTAGTGCAATACTTAAACTTCTTTAGGAACCCTTGACCATGGCACTTTTGGTTTACTCACCTTACTGTGCGGGCTTCCCAAGAGATGTACATGCTGGTCTGCATACCCCTCAAGGGTGTGACAAGGTGGAGGCCTCTTTCACACATCCCAAGATTTGGAGGATTGAATCTGTTAATCAACGTATACCCATAAACATTGGCCACCTATATTTAAGACACTGAGTTCTGCCCTGAGTTGTCTGCTTTGTAGGCCTTTACTCAAGCCCTTGATGGAAAAAGAGGCATCGTAGCCCATAGGCCAAGGGGAGGGAACAGAAAGGGAGCTGATGGGCATAGAAGAGAGTGGAGGGGAGGTGCCTCTTCCCCAGGTGCCTGGTCTTATTATGAGCCTGGTGGGTGTTCGGGAGTCTCTAGAAGTCATGACTGCCCTAGGGTCAGACTGTTCACCTACAGTCTAAAACTAGGGCTTTTACACTCAGCTTTCTGCTTTTACTAACAGCTGCTCAGTGAGGCAGCATAAGAACTTTTAAAATTATGTCTTAATTATTTTTACCCATTACTGCTAGAAGACTTAACAAATACTTTCAAAGATACATGTATACGAACTATTGGCATGTCTTCTAAACATGTCATTTACCCTTGCTGGATACCATTTTCAGTGTTGAAAGTAGAAAGTTAGACTCCAGTGTTTATAGTAGCAATGCCCACAGTAGCCAAAATATTGAAAGAGCCTAGATGTCCATCGACAGATGATGGATAAAGATGTGGTATATACGTACAATGAAATATTACTTAGGCATGGGAAAGAACGAAATCTTGTCATTTGCAATGACATGGATGGAACTAGAGGGTATTATGCTAAGTAAAGTAAGTGAGTCAGAGACAAATATCATATGATCCCACTCATATGTGGAATTTAAGAAACAAAACAGATGAACATAGGGGAAGGGAGGGAAAAATAAGAAATCAGAGAGGGAGACAAACCGTAAGAGACTCTTAACTCTAGGAAATAAACTGAAGGTTGCTGGAGGGGAGGTGGGTGAGGGGATGGGGTCACTGGGCGATGGGCATTAAGGAGGGCATGTGATGGAATGAGCACTGGGTATTGTATGCAACTGATGAATCACTAAATTCTGCCTCTGAAATATTACAGTATATGTGAACTAACTTGAATTTAAATAAAATCTTAAAAGAAAGAGGCCCAATATATAAAATTATACCTACACTTTATGTTCTTTTATTTGGTGATAGCTTGTGGCAATATTATGTTTATTTTCAATATAACAGGTTAAAAGTTATTGAAAATGAATTGATACAGGCTTCAACGAAGAAATTTTCTCTGGAAAAGTTTTATAAGGAGCCCAGCGTTTCTAGTAAACAAATGGTGGATTGTTGTAAGAGACTTCTAGAACAATCACTGCCTTACCTAAAAGGGATGCACCTCTGCATTTCACATTTTTATTCTGTTATGCAAGATGGAGACCTTTGTATTCCTTGGAATTGGAAGGATGGAGAAGCCATTAAATAACAGAAAATCTGTATTATTTTTGAGGAGATAAGAAATTGTTAAACTTCTTTAAATCCACAATTTGATATAACAGTATTTACATATTACAAGAACGAAGTTTCTAACTGCTGCTCTAAAAGTGGAACTTTTTAAAAAATTAATTTCTGCTATAAAACTCATTTTAAAAGGTTTTATCTCCCAGTCTTACGGTGTTTCTTATCTGATTGGCAAGATTGGGTAAAAAGATGTCAGAATGAAAGGACATTTTTTAGCAATGTGTACATAGGATATCTATTTTTATATGACTTAACGTGGGTACGTGTAAACAGGTCTCATTCAGCATAGCTCTCAAGTAATGGGACTCGTTCAACATGCAACTGGATAGTTGCCTCTTGTGTGTCAGCATAAACGTGTGTTTTGCAGCCAGGAGGGGACAGTTACTGTTTAAAACAGGAGACTTATGGGTAGCAAAAATTAGATAACCAGATTTTTCCTGAAAGAAGGAGTAGAAGGAAAAACAAAGCAATGTATAGTATTCACATTGTCATAAGTAGTCTGATACCAGTTTGTTAAAACATCCCGGTGACAGAAAATTTAGGTTTAAATCCAGAAGTTTCCTGACCTATTAAAATATTATAACTGTTGGTTAGCATGACACTATCAGACAGTAAATGCCTTTGAATCAGTGACGTAACTCATTTATTTTTGTGGACAAACTATCCGGAAAAACCTTGCTTATTTCCCCAAGATTTCCAGCAAGCAGGAGTGTAAAATGGCTCAGGCCATTCAGGATTTCTGTCATCCCCTCAACTCTGGCTTCCTGTTCCTGCCGGTGTTTCCCTCGTCGGGTGAGGCCCCTGTGAGCTGCCCCTTGTGCATAGTTGTGTGGGCTCCCTGAGGCCACAGCACAGCTCAGCCCCCAGGGACACGGGGGAGCTGCTTGGAGACACGGGGCTTCTCTCTTCACAGGTGTTTCCCTTCAGATAATACATTTCACCAGGTCCAAAACCTCTTTGGCACGTTTCTCAAGAGGATAAGATAAATCCTAATTGGGGGCACCATTTTGTAGCCCCTGCTGCTGAAGAAATAGGAAAGGAGTTTTTTCCCCACTGAAAGAAAAGGAGCCGTTAACAACCATTCTTAAGTACATTTCAAATTCATCTAAAACACTATTATTTAAGCTGTTTACATTCTAATTCAAATGTGTGTTCAAAAGAAATAGTGATTTGTAATTTTTATAGTTTGTGCATATCATCTCTTTGAACCTTCAGTAACAACTATACTGAATTTTTTTTTCTGTTGCCTATAAAGATTTCCCAGAGCCAAATGATGGGGCTGAAAAATTCCTTCCTTAAAGGTTACATAAGAAAATTTATTGAAATATAAGTTTGGATTATGCCATTTCTAAAATCAAGTAATAATAGTATCCTTAGTAATGTTTTGAGTTGGACTTTGTTTCAGAACTGATTAATATAATAAATAATACACTAATCAGATTGTCTTTCTTGTTATTCAATTATTAATAGTTTTACAACTATTGCAACATAATAGGAAGTTACAAGACATCGATAACATCTTTGATCTCCTCTCCCAGTCTAACATAAAAAGGAAAACTCTGTCCCACCACTGAAAACTGGCACAGAATGAGGCCCCTTCAACTACAAAGCCGTGGATCAGAAACAGTCTCCAAAGGGACCTGAGCTCCAGACCCAGGCCAGACCTCTCCCAAGGAAGATGCAGGCCCAGAGCCCAGGCTGTCTAGTCAGGGAGGCATAGGTCCAAAGCCACATCTGTCTGCAGGACAGGTCCCCCAGGCCCCACTTCCTCTTTTATTTCTTAAAGACCTCCAGGTCCAGGGGCGCCTGGGTGGCTCAGTGGGTTGGGCCACTGCCTTTGGCTCAGGTCATGATCTCGGGGTCCTGGGATCAAGTCCCGCATCGGGCTCT
Source organism: Lutra lutra (assembly GCF_902655055.1). Taxonomy (NCBI): domain Eukaryota; kingdom Metazoa; phylum Chordata; class Mammalia; order Carnivora; family Mustelidae; genus Lutra; species Lutra lutra. Next base: position 161,742,089 of record NC_062278.1, read on the forward strand.
CTGCTCAGCAGGGAGCCTGCTTCCCTTCCTCTCTCTCTGCCTGCCTCTCTGCCTACTTGTGATCTCTCTCTGTCAAATAAATAAATAAAAAATAAAATCTTAAAAAAAAAAAAAAAAAGACCTCCAGGTCCAGGCAGCCTACCTGAGCAAATGAGAGGGCATTGAGAAATGGATAGGTGAAGTAAGGGGGGTCAGGGCTGTGTCAGGAGTCAGCTCACCTATGGAACCTCTAAGGACTGTGTGTACATCCCTAAGTGAACCCCTCCAGCTCGGGCCACTGTCCCTAGTACCCTGGTGTTCCTACTTCCCTTAGACTAATCTGGCCTTGCCACCCTACCCCACCTGCCGTTGGTGGGGGACCTGAGTGTCCCTCAAGCAAGCCAGTAAAACATCAGTCTTGTGGAGATAGGTGGCTCCAAGGCTCTGGGCTGTTCTGCAGGGAGCCATGGTCCTGGCAGCCTCCTACCACAGACCCCAGGGCTAGGAGCCCAAACATCCAGGAGGCTAACACTCAGACCCAGGTGCAAAAGCCACTGATGCATTAGGTGAGACTTGGCAGCTGGTTGATCACAAAGTGCCTCCCTATTTCAAGAGTGCCTCTGACCAGTGCTGCCTGACCACAGACCCCAACCACAAGCCCTCTGACCTGGCAGGGTCACCCAGGTGCCTATCCCATGAGTTAGAACTGACACAATCCCCAGGGCACCTTGGTAGAACTCCTAGTGGCTCACTGCACTGAGTGACCTGGGACAAGACCTCACTTAGCCTCAGTGTCCCCATCTGTAAAAGGAGATGGTGGGTCGCATTCTTAGAAGTTCTTCCCACACTCACTGAGTCTCCCCAGGAATGCAGAGCCCTCCCTTGGATGGTCCTTGGCTGCCAGCCCAGGCACCCCTCACTCCTTAGCAGTTGGGACAAGCCAGTGGCCACACAAACCAGACCTGAGTTGGTGCAGTGGGACCCTCTTTTAATCCCCAGTCCCCTGCTACTGCAACCTCAGTCTACTGGTCACTCAAAACCTTACCCTCACAGGGACATACCTAATAGCAGTATGGGAATTTTCCCCCTAAGGTGACAGATGTTGCACATGGGGAAACTGACACCCAAAACTGAGAGGAGACTTGGCCAAGACCATTCTGCATCTTGCCGATAAGAGAAGTGGTATTAGAATCTAGGTTTCCCAAGGGCTTTGAGGAATCTGAGCAGGCAGCAGCACCCCCAGCTCTACATGGGCCCACCACTGGTGGGTATAGGTGGACTGGTGGGTAGTGCTGGGTATAGGCGGATCATAAGTCAAGATCAGATGTGCCCTTGGAGAAGTCCTTGCCCCAGCAGGTGTGGGGGGGCAGCAGAGACAGAGACCTTGGATGGCATGGCATGTCAGGCTGGCCACTGTGGTGTGGCTGGCCAGTGGGCGGCAAGGCCATCTTGGCACCTAGGGGATTTATGTAGAACAGGGGCGGTGGGGAGCCCTGCTCCTCCTGAGGCCTGGCAACAGCCTGGGCTCTGGGCATCATTCTCGGAGCAATTTTTGCACAGTTCTATCCTAAAGTCCATTATAGCAGCTAATGTGGAGGAAACCGGTTCAGCACAGGGTGTGGCCCACACTGGAGGAGGCCATCAGATTTCACCCTCAGAATCTTTTGGAGGCGGTCCATTTTCACTTTCTCTGTCAATACCACAGCACTGGCCTAGACCTGGTGTCAGCATGCATGAGTCAGAGACTTCCAAGTCATCAGGGCAGGCAGTGTGATCGGTGGAGGGACAGTACCATCTCTATAGATAGCAGCCTTGTACCTCACTTCCACCCCCGCCCAAAAGCATGCTTTTAAACTCTGGAGTAAAACCTCTGCTGAGGGATTTCCTAAGATCTTTTTCTTATTAGTCATTGAGCAAACACTTAGGAGGCACCAGCTGTATGCAGGCCTTATCCTAGGCACTGGGTACACAGCAGGGACGGAGCAGACAAGAGCCTGCTTTTGGTATATGTTTCTTAGGACTGACACAAATTACAAACTGGGGGGCTTAACACAAATGCATTCCCTCACAGTCTTGAAACCAAAAGTCCAAAATTGAGGTGTCAGTGGGTCCCTGCTCCCTCCAGAAGCCCAAAGCGGCATTCTTTTCTTTGCCTCTTCCAGGCTCTGCTCGCTGCCATGTTCCTGGCTTGTGGCCACATCACTCCAATCTCTGCGTCTGTGGTCACTTCGCTGTCTCTTATTCTCTGTGTCTTCTGTGTGTCTGTCTCAAAACTCACCCTGTTTGAAAAATGCATGTGAATCTGCGTAGGGCCTACTGGATCATTTAGGATGACACCCTCCTCTCAAGACCCAGAACTTAATCACATTCGTTGCTATAGAAGGTCATATTCACAGGTCCTTGTGGTTATGATTTGGACATATCCCTTAGGGACGTGATTCAGTCCATCATACTGGTGACTTGGGGTCACCACTGCAAACCCCATTTGTTGAAGGCTGCCCTTGAACGTTGCAGGGGGAAGAACCCACCATCTGTGGGCAACATGCCAAGTCCACCTGAGACCCTGGTAAGGTGCACACTCTCTCTTCCTACCTGAGCATTATTTCATTTCCACTAACCTTCCCAAGGTTAAGTTTCCTGGGATTGCAGCCTCTACTTAGCCTACCCTATTCCCTGGTTGTTTGAATTGGTTCCAGCCTCTCATTTTTCTAATTCGCTGCAGTGAGCTTTTCTGTGTACATGCTTCTCTTTCTTCCCTGGGCTGCTGGGTTCCAGGTTAGAGCTGTGTTGTAGGCCTTCTGTGCCAGTTACCCACTTGCTGCTGCTCAGCATCAACCCACCCTTCTTACATGCTCTGCAGTACCAGACAGAATCCTTTAAGCTTCTCGCCTTCAGAGCGAGCACCATGGTAAACTTGTTCAGTAGAGTGCACTACAGGGGCATTGCAGGAGGCAGGGGCCCCTCCTGCTGGTTCTGGAGGCTGCACAGTTGGTCAGAAGTGTAAGTGTGATGGCATCTGGTGGAGACCTGCTCCAGCCGTAGGCCCAGAACACATGCCCCTGCTGGGCCTTGTGGCTCTCTCCACACTACGAGCGCCTGGCCTCCTGCCACCTGATGTACACAGGGCCTCACCCATCCCTGGTTCCTGGTACCATAGTTACCGACTGTAAAGTTGATCAGATCTGGCAGACAGGCTTGCTCACCCCTTTATTGTGCAGGGCAGGGAACCGAGGCCAAGAGACACAGGGTTCTGATTGGGTCATATTGGACATATTGGCCACAGAATCAAGGCTGGACCATAGGCCTTTGCTCCCAAGGCTCAAGGAGGGTTTCCTGGGGTCCTCAGGCTGAGACAGTGTTTCCAAGCCCCTACTTACCGCCTCTTCCCCCAGCATGACTGGACCAGTCACTCCATTCCTGGAGGGTTGAGCTGCTGCCCATTGTCCCCCCAAAGCATCATCCGGAGCCTATCTACCAGGCAGAGCTTGAAGAGGTGCTCTGCCCAAAGGCTCTCTCAGCCTCAGGTTGCCTCAAAGAGAGTTCCTGGGAGGGCTTTAGCCCCCTTGTGCTCAGGACTCAGGACAGCCCTGAGTGCTGCCCCCTGGGCTGTGTGTAGGGACACAGGGCCTGGAGGTCACACTCATCCTGGCTTGTTCCTCTCTCAGCCAAAAAGAGATATTCTTCTGGCTCTGGCTGGGAACCAAACATACTGCTCTGCTACCAACATCAGAACCAAATTCTTGAACTCTAAAAACTTAGGAGAAAAATACCAGGGTGGCTTGGAAGGTAAAAGAAGGTCTAGAAAACATTATGTGTCAGAATCTAAGTTTAATTTATATGGGGCTTGAAAGCACTTGGTGTGTTCTTCTAAGAACTCCTCCTGTGCACTTCCAGGCAGGGCAGAAGCATTGACGTGAGCATGAAAGTGTACAGCTGGCAGGCCACTCAGGAAGCTGTGGTCACGCAAATACTTTCAAGTTCAAAAGGAAAATCGGTTATTCCCAGTAAGGACATTTTTCAGCTTGCAGGTGAAGGCCCAGGGGGCCGAAGGGCTGGGAGGAAAGGAAGAAGCTGGGGGCAGAGGGACTGATCCAAGGGGGCCACATGTTGGCAGAGCACCTCCTGGTGGTGAGATGGTGACAGGAATTGCTGAGAATGTCTGGGCACTCCTTGCTCCAGCCTTAACCAGGCCATCGGGTGGTCTTATTGGGAGGCAGTACCTTGATCCAGTGTCTTTCAGTAAAGCCTTAGGAGGAGGTAGAAGGGCAGCCTTCTGTACCGTTGTGCTGGACGGGCCCTGGACACCAAGAGGAGCCCCCTGCACACTTCCATGCTGAGATTTGGTCCTCTCTTGAGGATTCTCCAGAGAAGCTGGAGGAGCGTTAGGTACATCTGCCTTCAGTGGGGGGTAGGTGATTTCTCCCGTTATCTCGTTTACCCAGAAAAATGTATCTAGAGGTTTCTTCCCCTGTCCAAACAGATTCTTAGACATAGCTACAAAGGAAAATATTGAGAAAACACAGATGCATCTTCAGTTGTCCACAGTGGGGGCAGAGGGATCCCTCTACACAGCCAGGGTCAAAGGGAGCCACCGATGTCTGGGCTAGCACTAGATAGCCTATTGTCAGCATTCTGTCAGGGAGACAGATGCCTTCCCAGATGCTTCAGAAATCTTCCCAGGACCAGGAGCAAGCCTTGCTGGAGGTTCTAGATGAATTCTAGTATCTTTTAAAAAAAAAATCTTTTCAAATTTTTAAGTCTTAACCAAGTATACTGAGGAGTATACTTTAAGTCCTGACATAGTTCAGAAATATGTGTGTGTGTGTGTGTGTGTGTGTACGTGTGCGTGCACAGTCAAGTACATTTGTATGTGTGTATGTATGGATACTAGCAATTTCATAGAACTTGGATGGTTATGTATAACCGTCTTGATATTTTCTATGCAATTCAATTCTATATTTCTTACAAAAATGTTAGTTGCTACTCCTTAAACTCATTTTTTGAGAAATCAAAATTAATGAACTATAGTTTGAAAAACACTGTCTTATGTTAAGAGGAGAATGGAGAATGCTGGGCCTTCTGCAAAATAGGACACAAAAAAATCACTCTTCAGATTTTTCAGAAACATGACCGTGTGTGGTCAGCAGAATGGTTCCCCCAAAATGGCTATGCCCTAATCCTTGGAACTTGAAACTGTTTCACTACATGGTAAAAGGAAATTTGCAGATGGAATTAAAATTGCAAATCTTAAACTAGGGATTATCCTATATAATTCAGGATCCCCAGTCTAATCACTTGATCCCTAAAAAAAGCAGAAAGACTGGGGTCAAGAGATGCAGCAGGAGAAGTAAGAGAGATTCTAAGTGTGAGAAAGATTCACCCACCATTGGTGGCCTGATGATGGTAGGCCAAGTGGAAACCATGAGAAGGAAATAAATTCTGTCAACAAAATGAATGAGCCTGGAAGTGGACTTTCCCTCAGAGCCTCCAGATAGGGGCCAGGCTAGACAGAACCTTGATGTGGATCTTATGAGAGAGTACCGAGCCACACTTACCAGACTTGGGATCTGCTGCTGTGGGAGATAATAAATGGCTCTTGTTCCAAGTCGCTAGATTTGTGGTCATTTGTTATAACAGCAACAGGAACTCATATATCATGTGAACACTCTTCTAGGACCAATGGGATAGATGGGCTGCAAAACTGAGGTGTCCTGAGCTCAGAGTAAGCCTACCTTTGGCATGGGCCTATTAGCCAGTCCCCCAGTCTGGCTATTAGCCAGTCCCTACTTTCTTTCTGTCAAGCTTGGTAATTGCTTCTCCTTCTTTAGAATGGTCAATGACTGCCACCCCTGAGCAGTGTCAAGGTATATTACCTAGCATATCAACCAGGTCAACCATCTTTCAAGGTCCTAACACCTGCATCCTAGGAAGCTGTGATTTGCCAATAGGCAGAAAGGATTTCCCCCACCCTCCCTTGGTGTCCACAAGGCCATGGATAAGTCAGCACATCCCACACTGATTCCCACAGTAGTGGACTGAACAGCTAGGGCCTGACCAGTAACTGTGGGACTAGAAAGGTATGAAGGATTTGAAGCTCACCTATGGAAAGGTTCTGGGGTGAAAGTGTCTGTGGAGGGAGCCTCAGAAAGGAGAAGGGGCATTAGAAGACTGGGGGCTCCTAGCAACCTGGTCTTTGTTGTGTGAAGTGTTTTCCACCCTATTCCAGCCTAGATTCCATTCCGCTGGTGACCCCAGGCCTCATCAATGCAGCCACAAACATACACTTCACCCTCTGGCGCTCTGCTTTGCATAGTGTTCCATATCCCCAACCTGGAGGGCTCTCTGACAGCCCCCATTCCCCTATCCACTGCTCCTGACTTCTGTCAGGCCTATTGCATAGCTTCACAGCACAGTCCATTTTTTCTAGAACATAAACTTATAGACAAGGGGGATGTCCTTCTTTGGCTGAGTTAGTTCATTTTCAGCACAGTGGACACCAGGGGTCCTTGGGTTAGGAATTTCTCATAGATCCACTATCTTCAGCTGGGTTTGGCTCACCCTAGACCTCGCATCCTCTCCATGGCCTCATCTCCCTAAGAATAGACCTTAGAATAGACCTAAGAATAGATTTGTGTTGCCATCTGCTGAGATTCTGCTTCAGCCCAGACCCACCTTGAATTCTCACCAAGCAGCCACTGACTTGAGGCTACCACGACCTGGGGCCACTCCAACCTGGAGCCAACCCAACCTGGGGACACACAGACCTTGACATGGGGCTACCCCACTTGGTGGGTTGAAAACCTACTGGGTGTTTCAGGGTGCTGATCCATCATGCTGATAGGAGATGGAGTGGCTGTCCTTTTAGATGGGCCCAGGTCATCCCACTGGCTTTTCTTCTCTCCCCCTCTGCTTGGGGCTGCTCTCCAATGCAGGGAAGTTCATAAGCACTGCTGAAACTGATCTCCCTTGCCTTTGAAGATGTAGACAAAAACAGATTGGGAGATAAACCATAAGACACTCTTAAGTATAGGAAACAGACTGGGGTTTGCTGGAGGGGAGGTGGGCAGGGGGATGGGGATTAAAGAGGGCACTTGTTGGGATGAGCACTGGGTGTTATATGCAACTGATGAATCACTAAATTCTACCTCTGAAACTAATAATATACTATATGCTAATTAAATTGAATTAAATTTTTAAAAAATCTTGGAAAAAAAAAAGCCAAACAAAATTCTGACTGTTCAATGATCTGCTTTAATTGGTATGAGGATTCCAAACACTATTTAAACTCAAAAATTGCCTCCCTAAAATATTTTTTTAGCTAAAACTAATGTAAAATATGAGATCTTCTCCCTCATGAGCACCTTTAGACAGTATCAGGATTAGCTTCTGATATTGACATATCCAATGCTCTTTCCACAATTTGTTAAAGGCTTTCAGTCAGAAATCATAGATATGTTAGGTAGATAAAAATGTTGACTGGAAAATCATTTGATTGTATAAATATATAGTCAATATTTGGCCATATATTTTAAGGAGACTTTAGATACCAAAAAACAGAAGTCTCTTGAGGAAATTATTTGTCTCATCTAGGAGGCATCAGTTTCTTCCTTTATTAATAAATGCTAGTATTAAAAATCTTGACTTGAACTGTCAAGGACCCCAAGTTATGTCAAAATCTAATATATGACACTCTATTTGGTATGTGTGCACATCTCAACTATTTGCTCTCCTTACAAAGAAAAGTGGTAAGATGTCTAGGGCCAGTTTTCTTATTTTTTGTATCCCACTTTTTCCCTCCCTTGGAAACTTTAAATATTTCCTTTATTCATCAAAAAAAATGTATTAATTTGCTACACAAATACTTTAGGACTATTTACTTCAGATAAAGCCAAAATTGTTTACATAAGAAAAAGAAAGAAACATTATTAAACTATCTTTCTTTTTATGGACTCTAGAAAGCATATTTAGGAGCTTCCAGGGAGGAGGAGTTAAGATGGCAGAGGAGTAGGGGGATTCTAAGCTTGCCTCATCCTTCAAACACAGCTAGATAAATATCGAATCATTCTGAACACCCAAGAAATTGATCTAAGGACTGAGAGAGCACACTGCACATCTAGAGCCAGAAAAACTGACACATCATAGAAGGTAGTTACTGCAGAGAGTTGGTTTGGGGCAGAAAAGAACTGCAGGTGCTGTGGAGGGGAGGGAGCCCTGATCAGGAGGAGAGGAGAGGAGAAAGAGAGAGAGAGAGAGAGAGAGAGAGAGAAAGCATGAGCAGGGGATTGCACAAGAAAACTCTTGCCAAAACCACTGGCTGGGGAAAGGATAGGGGCTGAATACCACAAGTTTTTAGAAGCAGCAGAGCTCATACTCTGAAGTTGTAGAAGTCCAGGCCATCATCAGGGTCATGCCTGGCAGGCTTAGCAGTGCTTCTGTGGAGAAGGAGTGCAGAGGCCAGGGAGCAGGCAGTGTGGTGTTTCTCCTGGTGTTTCTCTGGTGAAAAAACACCAGGAGAAACAGTTCCCCTTCCTGGAGCGCATTTGGGAGTTGTAGCTTAGCCTCGCCAGGGACAATAGAGCAATATGCTGCCCCTTCCACTAGTATAGGAATGGAGACAGCTGTGCAGCAGCAAACCTTGGCTTTTTGCTCTGCTTTACCATGGACTCCAAATCACTATGCAGTCGTGCAACTGCTTTTCTGGAACAAACCAGCACCTGCCACAGAGTGGCAAGACCCTTCCCAAGATGATCAGCATGGGACTGTACCATGTAGGTCCCTATAATTTGCAGTTTTGAAATCCAGTCACATGCCTGAGATAAAACACAGGATTACTGGGCCACCCAGCCGGCAGACAGCTTGGAACCAACAGGATGAAGGCAAGGATCTCATGGAAGCCAGGGACACAAGAAGGGAAGATTGTTCACACTTCTGTGAAGGCTTCCTGAAAAGTGGTAAGTGCAAATTCCCAGATCTGGAGATGAAAGAGCAGGGTGATGCCATTTCCCCCCACCTATCAGCACTGACCTCAGTAAGCATCGCAGCACCCGCCACTGGAGGCTGGATCTGTTTACACGAAGCCCCACCTTCCTGCACCCTGCAGATGCATATCCATCCACTAGGGCAAGTCCAGCTGAGGATCAGCATAGCAGGCCGCTGCCCTGGAAGACCAGCCCAGATGTCTTGCATGCACCAAGTCTACTGATCACATAGTACTGCAAAGCTTTAGCTCTAGGGGACATAAGATCTACTTCTTTTAACAAACGGACAAAAATACACCTAGAAAACTTGCCACACAGTGGGCAAATTTCAAACACCCCCCACTGTAGGCAAGGAGAAACTCTGCAGAGGACTGACCTGGTGGAAGGAGCAGCCAAAATGCAACAGCAGAGTGCACATTCTGAAACCCTTCCTGAAGCACCAGGGCCAAGACAGTATGAGACCTCTTCTTAATATGACCATTATTATCAGAAGCAGGAATATAATAGGCTTTCTCCCAAACTACACAAAAAACAGTGACCTAGACAAAATGACAAGACAGAGGAATTCACCCCAAAAGAAAAAAAACAGGAAGAGGTCACAGCCAGGTATCTAATCAAAACAGAAACAAGTAATATGTCTGAACCAGAATTTAAAACAACAATCATAAGGATACTAGCTTGGCTTGAGAAAAGCATAGCAGACACTAGAGAACCCCTTACTGCAGAGATAAAAGAACTAAAAACTAGTCAAGCCAAAATTAAAAATGCTAAAACTGAGATGCAAAACTGACTGAAGGCAATGACAATGAGGATGGATTAAGCAGAGAAAAAAAATCAGTAATACAAAAGATAAAATTGTGGAAAATAGAGAAGTTGAAAAGTAGAGGGAAAGAAAAATATTGTGTCATGAAAGTAGACTTAGGAAATTCAGCAACTCCTTAAAGCATAATAACATTGGTATCATATGAGTCCCAGAAGAATAAAGGGAAAAAGGGGCAGGATACTTTGAGCAAATTAGAGCTGAAAGCTTCCCCAATCTAGGGAAGGAAATAGACATCAAAATCGAAGAGGCATAGAGAACTTCTATCTAATTCAACAAAATCTGGCCCGCACCAAGACATATTGTTGCCAAATTCACAAAATATACAGACAAAAAAAGAATCCTGAAAGCATCTGGGAAAAAAAGTCCTTAACCTACAAGGGAAGACATATCACATTCACAGCAGATCTGTCCACTGTGACAGGCCAGAAGACAGTGGCAGGTGCTGAGTGGGGAAAATATGCAGCCAAGAATACATTACCCATCAAGGCTGCTATTCAGAATAGGAGGACAGATAAAGTTTTTCCCAGACAAACAAAACCTGAAAGAGTTGGTGACTGCTAAACCAGCCCTGCAAGAAATATTAAAGCAGACTCTTTGAGTGGGAAAGAAAGACCAAAAACAACAAAGACTAGAAATGAACAAAGAACATCAACAGAAACACTAACTTTACAAGGAACACAAAGGCACTAAATTCATGTATTTCGATAATCACTCTGAATGTAAATGGACTAAATTTCCAATCAAAAGACATAGGATATCAGAATGGCTTTAAAACAAAACAAAACAAGACCCATCTACATGCTGCCTACAGGAGACTCATTTTAGGCCTAAAAACACTTGCAGATTGAAAGTGAAGAGATGGAGAGCCATCTATCATGCTAAGGGAGGTCAAAAGAAAGCCAGAGTAGCTATACTAATATCACACAAACTTTAAACCAAAAGCTGTAATAAGAGATGAAGAAGGATCTATATCATAATTAAGAGATCTATCCATCAAGATCTAATAATTGTAAATATTTATGCTCCCAACTTGGGAACACCCAAATATGTAAATCAATTAATAACACACATGAAGTCACTGATAATAATACAAAAAGAGCAGGGGACTTCAACACTCACATACAGCAACAGACAGATCATCTAAGCAGAAAATCAACACCAAAATGATAGCTTTGAATGACACATTAAACTGGATGGACTTAAGAGTATATTCAGAACATTTCATTCTAATGCAGCAGATTACATATTCTTTTCAATTGCACAGGGAACATTCTCCAGAATAGATCACACCTTGGGTCACAAATCAGCCCTCAACAACTACAAATTTTCTTATTTTATCAACTCTTTAAGTCTTTTTCTTTAACTTTCATTTTTATATTTATATTTTATACATATATTCTTCATTTTTGGCTTCCTTTCACTGTATTCAATTTCATTTTTGTATATATTTAAGTTTTGCATTCTTTACAATTTTGGGACTTAGTGCCTTCTAACAAATAGACCAAAAGACACTCAGGACCAAATGAATCCCCCTGTTTTGTCCAGCTGGAAGACTGTATTTTCACCCCCCCCTTTTTTTTTCTTTTCTTTTTGTTCTCTTTTTTGGCCTAACCTCGTTGGATTTTTGTAGTGTGTATTTCACGTGGGTTGTGGTTGATATTTTTGATTTTGTTCTCTTGTTCAGCCATTCTCCTCTAGACAAAATGAATAGAAGGAGGAATCCACAAAAAAAGAAAGAACCAGAAGTAATACTCTATGCCAGAGACTTAATTAATATGGATATTGGTAAAATGTCAGAGCTAGAATTCAGAATAACAATTGTAAAGATACCTGGGTGCTTGGGTGGCTCAGTCATTAAGTGTCTGCCTTCAGCTCAGGTCATAATCCCAGGGTCCTGGGATTGAGCCCTGCATCAGGCTCCCTGCTTGGCTTCTCCCTCTCCCACTTCCCTTGCTTATGTTCCCTCTCTCGCTGTGTCTCTGTCAAATGAATAAATAAAATCTTTTAAAAAAATTGTAAAGATACTAGCTGGGCTTGAAAAAAAGCACATGAGAGAATCTCTTTCTGAAGAAACAAAAGAACTAAGATCTAATCAGGTTGAAATCTAAAAGGGTATTTCTAAGATGCAATCAACAATGGAGGCTCTTATAGGACAAATGAGGCAGAAGAGAGAGTCAGTGACATAAAAGACAAAATGATGGAAAGGAAGGAAGCTGAGGAAAAGAGAGAAAAACAACTAATGGACCATGAGGGGAGACTTTGAGAAATCAGCAATATCATAAAGCAAAACAATATTAGAATTATTGGGGTCCTAGAGGAAGAAGAGAGAGGGACAGAAGGTATATTTGAACAAATTATACCTGAAAACTTTCCTAATCTTGGAAAAGAAAAGTCATCAAGTCCATGAGGCACAGGGAACCCCCCTCAAAATCAATAAAAATAGATCAATACCCTGACATATAATAGTGAAGCTTTCAATTTTCAGAGATAAAGAGAAAATCCTGAAAGCAGCTCAAGACAAGAACTCCTTAACCTAGAGGGGTAGGAACATTAAACTGGCAGCAGACCTATCCACAGAGACCTGGCAGGCCAGAAAGGGTGAGCATGATATATTCAGTGTGCTAAATGAGAAAAACATGCAGCCCAGAATACTTTATCCTGCAAAGCTGTCATTCAGAATGGAAGGAGAGATAAAGAGCTTCCAGGACAAACAGAAACTAAAGGAATTTGTGATCACTAAACCAGCCCTGCAAGAAATATTAAAGGAGATCCTGTAAGCTAAGAGAGACCCCAAAAGGAACAACGACAAGAAAGGAACAGAGACAATCTACAGAAACAGTGAGTGACTTTACAGGTAATACGATGGCACTAAGTTCATATCATTCAATACTTACTCTGAATGTAAGTGGACTAAATGCTGCAATCAAAAGACACTGAATAAAGAAGCAAAACCCATTGATAAGCTGTCTGCAAGAAACTCATTTTAGACCTAAAGACACCTCCGGACTGAAAGTGAGGGGGTAGACAAAAATTTACTATGCTAATGGATGTCAAAAGAAAGATGGGGTAGAAAGCCTCATATCAGACAAATTACATTTTAAACAAAGGGCTGATACAACAAGAAGATCTAACAATTTTTTAAAATTTTTTTAAAAAGATTTTATTTATTTATTTGACAGAGAGAGAGACCACAAGTAGGCAGAGGGGCAGGCAGAGAGAGGAGGAAGCAGGCTCCCTGCTGGGCAGAGAGCCTGATGTGGGCCTCGATCCCAGGACCCCGGGACCATGACCTGAGCCAAAGGCAGAGGCTTCAACACACTGAGCCACCCGCCCCTCTAACAATTTTTAATATCAGCATTAATATGTCCTCAACATGGGAGCAGCCAATTACATAAACCAATTAATAACCAAAATAAAGAAACACATTGATAATAATAGAATAATAGTTGGAGACTTTACACCCCACTCACAGCAATGGACAGATAATCTAAGCAGAAGATCAACAAGGAAATAGGGCTTTTTGAATGACACAGGGGACCAGATGAACTTCACAAATAAATACAGAGCATTCCATCCTAAAGCAACAGAATACAGATTCTTCTCAAGTGCACATGGAACTTTCTCCAGAATAGATCACACACTGGGTCACAAATTGCGTCTTAACTGATACCAAAAGACTGGAATTATGACCTGAATATTTTCAGACCACAATGCTTTGAAATTTGAACTCAATCACAAAAGGAAATTTGGAAGAAACTCAAACACTTGGAGGTTAAAGAGCATCCTACTGAACAATGAATGGGTCAACCAGGAAATTAAAGAAGAATTTTTAAAAATTCATGGAAATAATGAACATGAAACACAATTGTTTAAAACCTTTGAGATTCAGCAAGGGCAGTCCTAAGAGGGAAGGAAATAGCAATACAAGCCTCTCTCAAAAAAATTGGAAAAGTCTCAAATACACAAGCTAAACTTAAAGGAGCTGGAGAAAGAACAGCAAATAAAGGCTAAACCAAGCAGGAGAAGAGAAATAATAAAGATTAGAACAGAAATCAATGATATGTTCTACTGTACTAGTAGAACAGATCCATGAAATTAGAACCTTATTCTTTGAAATAATTGATAAAATCAATAAACACCAGGCTAGACTTATCCAAAAGAAAAGAGAAAGGACCCAAATTAATAAAACCATGAATGAAAGAGGAGCGGTCACAACCAACACCAAGGAAATACAAACAACTTTAAGAACATATTATGAGCAATTATATGCCAACAAATTAGGCAATCCGGAAGAAATGGATGCATTTCTGGAAACTTATAAACTACCAAAACTGAAACAGGAAGAAATAGAAAATCTGAACAGACCCATAACCAACAAGGAAATTGAAGCAGTAATCAAAAATCTCCCAACAAAGAGTCCAGGGCCAGATGACTTCCCAGGGGAATTCTATCAAACATTTAAAGAAAACCTAATACTTTGAACCTGTTTCAAATAATAGAAATGGAAGGAAAACTTCAAAACTCATTCTATGAGGCCAGCATTACCTTGATCCCCAAACCAAAGACCCCATCAAGAGGAATATTATAGGGGCATGTGGGTGGCTCAGTTGGTTGAGCATCTGCCTTTGGCTCAGGTCATGATCCTGGCGTCCAGGGATCGAGTCCCACATCGGGCTCCCTGCTCAGCAGGGAGTCTGCTTCTCCCTCTGACCCTTACCCCTCTTATGCTCTCTCCCTTTCTCTCTCTCTCTCTCTCCAATACATAAATAAATATTTTTAAAAAAGAAGAATATTATAGACCAATATCCCTGATGAGCATGGATGCCAAAATTCTCACCAAGATATTACCCAATAGGATCCAAAAGTACCTTAAAAGGATTATTCACCATGACCTAGAGGGATTTATTCCTGGGCTGCAAGGGTGGTTCAACATTTGCAAATCAATCAATATGATATATCACATTAATAAAAGAAAATACAAGAACCATATGATCCTCTCAATTGATGCAGAAAAAGCATTTGCCCAAATAGAGCATCCTTCAGTGATTAAAACCTCCACAGTGTACAGATGGAGGGAACATACCTCAGTATCACAAGAGCCATCTACAAAAAGCCCAGAGCAAATATCATTCTCAATGTGGAAAAACTGATAGCTCTTCCACATAGTATTTCAAGTTCTAGCCTCAGCAATCAGACAACAAAAAGAAATAAAAGACATTCAAGCTGGCAAAGAAGCTAAACTCTCACTCTTTGCAGATGACATGTGGACTTGTCTGTCATGAGGGAAGGAAATAGCAATACAAGCCTCTCTCATGACTTTATGTGGAAAACCCAAAAGACTCCACCCCAAAATCACTAGAACTCATACAGCAGTTCAGTAACATGGCAGGATATAATGTCACTGCACAGAAATAAGTTGCATTTCTATACACTAACAATGAGACAGAAGAAAGAGAAATTAAGGAATCGATTCCATTTACTACTGCATCAAAAATCACAAGATACCTAGGAATAACCATAACCAAAGGACTAAAGGGTCTGTACTCTAAAAACTACAGAACACTTATGAAAGAAGCTAAAGACAACACAAAGAAATGGGAAAACATTCCATGTTCATTGATTGGAAGAATAAGTATTGTGAAAATATCTATGCTATCCAGAGCAGATTACCCAAGGCAATCCCTATCAAAATGCCATCGACATTTTTCACAGAGCTGGAACCAGAAAAAAACCCAAATAGCCAGAGGAATATTGATAAAATAAAGCAAAGCTGAAGGGATCACAATACCGGACCTCAAGCTTTATTATGAAGCTGTAATCATCAAGACAGTACGGTACTGGCACAAAAACAGACACATAAATCAGTGGAACAGAATAGAGAACCCAAAATGGACCCTCGACTCTATGGTCAATTAATCCTCAACATAGCAGCAAAGTACCATACTGTCTTGATGATGGAAAAAGGATAGTCTGTTCAATAAATGGTGCTGGGAAAATTGGACAACCACATATAGAATAATGAAACTAAGCCATTTTCTTACACCATTCACAAAGATAAACTCAAAAAGGATGAAAGACCTCAATGTGAGATGGAAATCCATCAAAATCCTAGAGGAGAACACAGGCAGGAACCTCTTCAACCTCGGCCACAGCAACTTCTTACAAGACATATCTCTAATGGCAAGGGAAACAAAAGCAAAAATGAACCATTGGAACTTCATCAAGATAAAAAGCTTTTGCACAGTGAAGTCCCTGGCAACTCCAGGTTTCAGTCTGGGGGGCCGTCCTTTCACCACTACTGGTCTGCGAGTCTGTGCCTGGCCCCAGCCCAGGAGGCTTTTGCAATCTGGTGCTACAAGATCCCCGGGGCACAGGATCCCAGAGGCTCCCTCCCCCTTCCACTTATCTTCTGATATCTGTCCATAGAATTACCGCTCCCCGCTTCATACCTTGAAACCAACCACTGGAGAGATTCTGTTGGTATAGATCCTGATATATCTTCTTATATCTCAGGTTGATTTTGTGGGTGTTGAGTGGTCTGGTTGATATCTAGCTCAATTCAGGCAACTCCTTGAAATAGGGTCCCCTACTCCTCCACCATCTTGCACCCCTCTGCCATAAAATAAGTTTTAAAAGATGACCAGATCCAATTAATGCAAAGAATGACAGGTGGAAAGTTATCCTAGGGTTGAAGCCTCATGTTGTGTTAGTGAAACACTTGAGGACAGGAAAACACCAATTCTTTTTAGACATTGGATTACTCTAGTACCTTTGACCACAGTTTATCAATCATTACATTGTTCTATAAGTCATCTCATTTATTTAGAATTACAGTAGTCTTACCTAACATAGCTCCTCCCAGTCACAATGCAGTCACCATGCCTGCTCTCAGGACTCCAACCAGACTTCCTTCTTATGTGCTGGTTTCTTTTTAACATGTAAAAAACATGTTTCTCTCTCTCTCTTTTTTAAAGATTTTATTTATTTTGACAGAGAGAGCACCAGTAGGCAGAGAGGCAGGCAGAGAGAGAGACAGGGAAGCAGGCTCCCCGCTGAGCAGAGAGCCTGATGCGAGGCTCGATCCCAGGACCCTGAGATTATGATCTGAGCCCAAGGTAGAGGCTTAACCCACTGAGCTACCCAGGCGCTCCTTTTTTTTTTTCAACCATATAAAAGTTCCTGCTTATGTTCACAGTAGAATATACCAATATACCTTGGTAGAATAAGCTTCTCAGCTGAGTATCTTATTATCAAATCTTATATGTCTATAGAGTAATTGTTTTAATTGTAAATAGACCAAAAGGAAGAAAAATTTATGGATTTTCCCCAAAACTTTATATTGTTTCCATATGAATAAGATTCATGAGTATAACTAGTATGTGAAATGTTTCCATGAATCTAAAAGTACACTTCTCTTGGGTTGTTGACTTCAATATTTAGTATTGGTTTAAGTACATAAGTCTCTTTAGACCTCTTACCAAGGAAGAATCTTCCATGGCCATTTTAAGTAAACCTTGATGATGTGTCTGAGGGCAGTTTTGGTTTTGTTTGTTTGCTTTAGATTTTATTTATTTGAGAGAAAGAGAGAGAGAGAGCATCAGGCACAGGGAGAAGCAGACACCTGGATGAGCAGGGAGCCAAATGTAGGACTCGATCCCAGGACCCTGTGATCATGAACTGAACCAAAGGCAGACATTCAACTGACTGAGCCACCCAGGTGTCCCAACGGCAGTTTGTTTTGTTCTCATTCAAACCTGAAGTCACAAAGGAAAACATATGTAGTTAGATCAATTTTCTCTACTTCTATCCAATATTATTTATCAGATTCTTAGATCCTCATCAGTTATAACTATCTGTTGAAACTACTTTAACATCATATGAAACTTAATCAGCAGATGCACACATTCTCCTTGCCTTACCTAGCTTAGATAGATTTCATAGTTAAAAGGCTTGAACTAATGTGCCCACAGATCAAATGGGCAACAAAGACAAATGGCCCAACTATGGGATATAAATGGAGGCAACTTTTCCTTTTTAATTAAAAAGGATTGATTCATTTAGAATTCAGGGCTATAGGAGTCTACTATCTGCTCTTGCCTCTGCTCTGTTGGGGTTTTATCACCTAAATCCCTGCTCCACTGGAGGCAAATCAGATGTCTGTGCTGTTTTAATTTGTTAAAATCATAACTTTATTTTGTCAAACTTATTAAATGTACTTATTAAATAATGTATTTATTTTTGTTGTAAAATAATTGTTTTTCAGCAGAAATACCTTTAAACACATTCTTGGGGGCTTTTAAGTTTCAATTCAATATAATAAGATGAGTAAGGTCAAACACCTAATTATTACAAGGTCCATAGGTAAAATCAACTGCTTATGACATAATTTATATTTTTAAGTGTGCAGCTGTCCATAACGTACCATACATATTTTTTAAGTTTTATTAATTTAAGTAATCTCTATACCCAATGTAGGGCTTGGACTTGACCTTGAGATCAACTGTAACATGCTTTTCCAACTGAGCCACCAGGCACTCCTATACATAATTTCTTTGACAAATATTCTTGGTCTCAAAGTTTTAAGTCAAGCATCCTAGGAATTCTTAAGATAACTTAGGAAAGCTGTGCCAGTTACTATTGTCTCTGCTTCAAACTCACTCTTCTATAGATACTTTGAGATGATGGGGTTGGAACTCTGTGATTTACATTTCTATTTTGCCAGCTATTTCCCTATTAGGTTCTGGCATCAAGAAATGTTAAGAGGTGGGGCGCCTGGGTGGCTCAGTGGGTTAGGGCCTCTGCCTTTGGCTCAGGTCATGATCCCGGGGTCCTGGGATCGAGCCCCGCATCAGGCTCTCTGCTCAGCGGGGAGCCTGCTTCCTCCTCTCTGCCTGCCTCTCTGCCTACTTGTGATCTCTGTCAAATACATAAATAAAATCTTTGAAAAAAAAAAGAAACTTGTAATAAATTTATTAAAAAAAAAAAAAGAAATGTTAAGAGGGAAGCTGCAGTGTTGAAGAATTGTAATTAGTGTCAGCTTGGCTGAGTGACAGGGTGCCCAGATATTTGGTCAAATGAGTGTTTCTGTGAGGGTGTTTTTGGATAAGATTAACATTTAAGTTAATGGGTTTTGAGTAAAGAAAATACTCTCCATTATGTGGGTGGGCCTCATTAAATCAGTTGAAGGCCTACATATAACAAAAAGACTGGCCTCTCCCCCTGGCCTTTAGACTTCATCTGCGATACTGACTCTTCCTGGTTCTACAACAGCCAGCCTTCAACTCGGAACAGGAATATTAGCTCTCCTGGGTCTCCAGTTTATGGTCCATCCTGAAGATTTTTTTGACTTGCCAGCCTCTGGAATCACATGAGACAATTCCATATATCTCTTTCTGGATGTATACACATATTCAATTTATTCTGTTCCTCTGGAGAACCCTAATACAAGGAGGAAGAGAGGTTTTCTCTGTATGTGGGCACTGGTTCCTGTTTCCAAAGCTGCTTCACTCCAGCAGTAGTGGCAATTCCCTTTGGTAGCAGCAACTGGGTCCAGTTTGCAGTTGTCACCATAGGGCCCTCCTTCCAATTCAGACGAACTCCAGGCCAGCAGTGCTCTCCTCCTTTTAGGTCTGAGTTCAGCTCTACAGGTGCTCTCTTCCAACATTCTACCTTTTAACAATTCTTCTGTTCCTACTTTGTAGCTTTTCTGTGGAGGTGGGATCAATACTGTACCATCACCCCAAACTGATTCAGATGTCAAGACAGATGATAGTACACACATCAAGGGGTCATGAAAAGTTCATTATTCACATAATGTGGTTCTCTGCGAAGAGCAAGACAGGTACCCAAGCCAGTCAGTTTGCACTGATTACAAGGTGGGGCCAATAGCTCTGATTTTTATTGTGCTAAGGGGTGTGGGTTTCTAGGATAATGGAAAAAGCCAGGGTTTACATAAATTTCACCTCAAGTGCTGAGTGAGTACCTGGGCTTTCTTATCAGCTTGCCCCGGGTGAGGGTTTGAAAGCTGTTAGTGGTCAAACATAAAAAACGGGGTCAGACGCCATTATGGTTCTCCCAGTCTTGGGATGGCACCAAGTCTCAAGTCACTGCCTCCATGATAAACTAGCACTTTGTTTTTGCCTTTTTAGTTACTTAGATATACCTATTAAACAATTCTGAGTTCTTTTTCTTAAAGTAACTGGTATGTTTTCTGGCTCCTGACTATAACCTGGGTGATACAAGTCCTCTTTGCTATTCTATAGGGTTAGCATTAGATTACTAGATGTGCCAGTTGAGCATATAAACATTTATTCATCTTCCTTCAGTTACCTAATAAAATGGAATGACTAAATTTCTCCATCCACAGGATCCTATTTCTTAAACTCCACCCCCGCCCCCCTTTCTTAAACGTTTGAGTCTAGAGCTTCTGGCTTCACTTGCTATTTTTAGGCAAAAATGTTAAAATAGAGCTTATAATTTCCTATAAACTCTGTCTTGGACATCATGTGTCAATACACAGAGAATATCCTCAATCTTTTAAAAAGGATGCATGGTATTCCATCAAAGATGCACCAGAACTGTTCAACCACTCCTTTACTAATAGCCATTTGTGTTGCTACTCATTTTTGTAGGTGAGAAAACTAAAGCCTTAAGAGATTGAAAGACTTACTCTATGTAACATTATATAAATGGCAGAACTAGGATATCTATAAAAATCATAAGATGCCACAGCCCATGCTTAAAAACACTTTATTTTTAACTATTTTAAGCAGTTAAAAAAACACACATACACCACACTATCCTGTTAAGCAACATGTGACCCATCTACATCAATTATCAAAATGAAAACACAACTGCAGCTTCCATCTACCCTCCCTTACTCCATCAGCAGCTCCTGCCGTGAAAAGGCAGAACGTGACTTTCACATGACATTCCAATACATGATTTTATACTCTTCATCATATAATTTGAATCCACAGGAATATATTATTGTGCAAAACAGTTACAACATTATTTACTATATGACAATGCCTACATGCCAGCTGCTAATCAAAATACCTTATTACATGCATTATTTAATTAATCATTCCCCCACCCCCAATTATCTTGGGAGGTGGGCAACTACTATTCCATTTCATTAAAAAAGTGAAACACAAATTAAGTTTAAATAATGTGCCCACAGATACACAGTATGTTTTACATAAATTGTATATTGTACATAACTTCTGCAACTTTCTCAGCATTTTTGCTTTATCTATGTTGAATGAAGTAACTTTAGCTTTTTCATATTCACTTCCCAAAGTACCAAAAACAACCTTTTTTCTGTTGATGGACATTTAGGCTTTCCCCAATATTACTACCTAAACAATACTGCAATGAACAGTATAACAATGAACAGTTTTATACAAATGTCCCTCCCTACATGAAATTCTTCTAGGGTTTATCCAGGAATAGAACTGTTGGTAGTGTGCACATCATAAGATTTTGCAGACTGCCTGGCACAGGAGCTATTACAATTTCCACTCCCACAGCAGTGAGTTCCCACTGTTCTACATACGAACCCATGCTAAGGCTCGTAAAACTTGTCATCTTGAGAAGTGTGAGAAGAATTTCCTGTGCTTTCTTCTCTGTACATGTCTTTGTGTGGGGTGATGGCCTATCAGCGAGGCAAGGGTCAACCACATTGAACTGATTCAAAGACTTTCCAGTATCTATTCCTCTCTGGGAGTCCTAGCACTCTGGCTCTCCTCAGCCCCAACTTCGGTTCTTCCTAGGCAGCAAAAGAAAGCAAGGCAGGGTTCAAAAAAGCCTACATGTTTTCCAGGCCAGAATGGACAAGAACTGGTGGCTGACACAGTCAGTAATTGTCACCTGGAGCCGCATGGCTTAGAACCACCTACCGCTGGTGCTAACTAGTGCACCTGTGGGTGACCTTCAGTCAACACTGAACTCAGGGCCCCTTCAAAACACTCCAAATCCTGACTAAGCTGAACTAAATTCAGTTCCATATTCCTTAATAGAAGTAATTTTGTACAAAGTCTTTGTATGGCAGGCAGGTAAATAAGCACCCAACCCGGCCTCCAGAGTGCCGTCTGGCTGCAGTAGTAGGCCTAACTCTTGGAAACCTAGACAACATCTAGCAGAGTAAGAAACAGGCACCAAGAGAAGTGGGGCCAGGGAGAGGGCTTAGATAGACAAGGGTTAGGGATGACAAAGGTTAGCCTTGATGGATGAGGACCTTGGCCAGCATGGATATGGCCTATACTCGTGGAAAGGAGACAAAAGAAGTCAGGCCGGTCCAGGGCTGTTCAGAGGCTGGCAATGAAGTTAAATCCAACACTGATTACACCAAAAATGTTTAGTAGTTAGCTGCAAGTAGTTAGTCGTCTTCTTTTAGCTAATCTATATTTACTAATATTTCTATAACAACCATATATTACTGATATACTTAAAATTATTTAAAAATTTAGGTTATAAAACAGACTCCATCAATATAATCCCCAAATATTAAAGGCTTACCTCAGTATAGAGGGATTTGTTTTTACCTCTTTGTACACCTGAAAATTTGGTTTGAATGTTTAGAAGTATATCTCACTTTATAAAAATGGCTGTAGAACATCCCTATTGGGACAGGAACTCTGTGAAGTGACAGTGGCACAAGGAGTTGGGGGGTGGCGAAAATATGGACAGAAAGTGGGTATCTCCTCATTTGTGGCACCAGATTTGAAGCTGAAGCTGAGTTGGAGCTGCAGCTCTGTGAGGGCTCTGATTCTAGAGATCAGCTACCTAACCCAGAGCCTTTGCACACCAAGCCCTCTTTCTATAATCCTAGGAATCAGGGAGCTTAATTACTCTAATTTTACATGCCAGAAAACAGATGCAGATGTTCAGCAACTTGTTCAAGATTATCCTGCCAAGAAAAGGCACACTGAGACTGGAACCCAGATCTCGTAACTCCAAGACCCTTCCCATGACCCTGGGCCCTCAGCACATGAGACTCTGACCCACGCCCAGACACTTCCAGAGCCAGTTTTTGGCACTATACCAGTGATGGGACATCTGATTCCACACCACAGGTAGCTGCTGCTGTAGTAAAAGGATGAAGAGCCAGGATTACCAAACCCTCCTGAGTAGAAAGCTGAATGAGGGCCAGAATACAAACATATATGTCTGATCCTCCTCCCTGCCTTCTATTCCATGTGACATCACCACAAAGTTTCAAAAGTCTTCATTTTCAAATGCCCACAACCGACCAGATAGGATAAGATTACTTGTACTCTACTGAAAGGACATTTTCCAGGTTGGTTTCTTCTCACTACAAGAAATGGTCTGCTCCACCAGTGTGCCCTGACTCAAAGCAGTAAAATGTAGTTTGAGATGATCCTCTACTATCAAGTGAGATATTTATTCTTATATTCAAGTGAGCTCTTCAATAATCAGAAGCAATTACTACTTACACAAATTTTAGAAAAATCACTCCTTTACCTTTATGCCACTGAGCTAATTGACTTGTTTCAAGTC
Source organism: Lutra lutra (assembly GCF_902655055.1). Lineage (NCBI taxonomy): Eukaryota > Metazoa > Chordata > Mammalia > Carnivora > Mustelidae > Lutra > Lutra lutra. Next base: position 161,765,390 of record NC_062278.1, read on the forward strand.
AAGTTGGCAAGTGAGATGGAGGTGCCTCCCTCTCCAGGCCCCTTTTTCTCCAAAGGGCATCAGTTATGTGCACTGGTACCTTTGGGATGAACCCGATGCCAGCACCGGATCCAATATGCGAAGAAAGCTACATGAAAGGTTAGAGGGTCCCAACAGTGTACACAAGTTAGAAATGCAAGCAAGCACAATTAAACGTTTATAACTGTTGAGAGCTGGAGGCCTTACAAAACTTCAGACTCTGTGAGGGGAGAGGAGAGTGTCCGTTTATTGCAAACTGACAGCAGAGATAACTGCATAAAAATTTCTCAGCTATATAATTTCACTGAGTCCTTGGGTCTGTGGTTAACCTTATAAGTGTAATTCAGATTCAGACCCCATCACTCAACTCAAAACTGTCTAAAGGCTCCCTACCTTCCTTTGAGGAAGCTCTAGAGCCACTGGGGACCCATGATACATGGCCTGGGCCACTACCTTGCTGGGGCCATATCTTCAGCTGGCTCACTCCACTCCAGCCCAGGAGTGCCATCCTCCAAGGACACCAGACAAGATTCCACCTCCTGTGCCTGGATCTAGACACCACAGGGTCCATGCCCTAACCTCCTTCAGGTATTTGCTCAAGTTTCGCTTTCTCAGTTGAAGTCCTCCCTAACCAGCCTACTTAAAATTGCAACCCACCTCCTAATCCGGCACTGCCTCTCACTCTTCTCTGATTAATTTTGTCTAAAATATATATCACCATCTTAAGTACTATATAATTCATTTGTTTATTGTCTATAAAGATCCAAGATGGCAGATCTTTTGTCTGTTCTGGTCACCGCTGGGTCTCTAGCACAACAGTGTCTGGCATATGGGAGGTGATCACCACATTTCTGTTGAACAGATGGCCCGCTGTTGCCCATGCAGATTGTGGGGTGGAGACAGTAACAGGGCACTGGAAGAGCCCCATTCTCCCAGTGATTGAGTCCAACCCTGCTCTCCTCCATATGCTGCTGAGACAACTCTATAACCGTGGCAGATATCCAAATTGAGATATGAGGGACAAAGCTGAACTCTCAGGAAGCATTTGGGGGAGACCAGGAGTCCATGGGCTGCTGCTGCTGCTACTTATAAGGTCAAACAGTATATCTACTATCACAGGACTCAACTGGCCCCTTCCCACCAGACACAGCCCATTACATCACAGACATTTTGTCAAACCACAAAGGGCAATGGTATCTGCTTTTAGACTTATTACCTAACTGGGGGCTCCAGGTCACTGGACAAAGGCCACTTCTGGGGCTCGAGCCTCCAGAAGGGCTCCAAAGAACAGGCTGCTGTTCTTCCCCAGCATCACACTCCCCAGCAGGTAAGAAAGGGGATGCCCTGAGTTTCTGAATCCTCAGGATTCTCTGCCACCAGATTTGAAAATAGAAAGGGCTAGACCCTTTGTGAAGGTTTTCCCCATGCTTCCCATAATTAAGGGTTCTCCAGCAGGTGTGCTAGGAACCCATTCTCCCACCGTCAGACCCCAAGCTAATCTCTAATATGGTTTTTCATATGCCGAGCCAAATTTGAAGACCACCTGAAGGTCTTCCCACACTCTCTGCATTTGAAGGGCCTCTCTCGAGTATGAAATCTCTTGTGGCTAATGAGCTGTGAGCTTTTGTTAAAAGTTTTCCCACAGGTACTACACTTATGGCACTTTTTCCCAATGGGTATGTTCTGGAGTCCGGTGATCCTGGAGCTCTGGTCATAAGCTTCCTCAGAATCTTCAAGGGGCTTCTCCCCACTTGGTTTTAATTCCTGTAAACTCACCCCTGCATCCTGGCAGGAAGACAACCCAGCCAGGCTGCATTCAGACTGTGCCACTCTGGTGTGTTTTCTCTGATGAATGCAGAGGGTATGTCTTCCAATGAAATCCTTCCCACACCACTGACATTTAAAAGGTCTTTCTTTAGTGTGGATTCTCTGATGATTAACAAGGCGATGTTTCCTATCATAAGATTTCCCACACAGATTACATTTATAGCGCTTCTCTCCACTGTGTATCCCCTTATGATCTAAAAGACTTCTTTTACGTGTAAAAGTTTTCCCACATTCTTGGCACCAAAAAGGTTTCTCACCAGTGAGGATTTGCGGCTGCAGATTTGGCATGTTTCCACTTTCACGGTACTCGTATTGTTTTTCCAAAGAGTGAATCCTTTGATGACGGGAGAGGTTAGAACTCCATCTGAAAGCTTTCCCACATTCTCTGCACTTATAAGGCTTCTCTCTGGTGTGAATTCTCTGATGGATGAGGAGGAATGAGTGATTACGGAAGGCTTTGCCACACTGGCTACATTTGTAGGCTTCCTCTGTGGTGTGACTGCTCTGAGGAACTTGGAGAACTCTGTCCTGACTAAACGATGGCCCATCTTCAGGTTTTCTCTGAATGGCATGCTGCTTCTTATGAGCAATAAAGGCTGACCGATGGGTAAACTCTTTTTCACATTCACTACATCTGTATGGCTTCTCGCCTGTGTGAATTCTCTGATGATCAATGAGAGATTTCTTTCGAGTAAAAGTTTTCCCACACTGCTGACAAGGAAAAGCTTTCTCTGTAGCAGTGGCATTCTGGGGCTGACTGCAACTGGAGGTCTGTCTGAAGTCTTCTCTACATATATCTTCATCACAGAACTTTTCTTCCTGGTGCATTCTCATGTGACGAGTAAAGTTTGATCTCCACCTAAAGGTTTTCCTACATTTGGTACATTTATAAGGTTTCTCCTGAGTGTGGACCCTTTGATGTTCAACAACATATGATTTACAGTGGAAGGATTTCCTACACTGGCTGCAGTCAAAGGGTTTCTCCCCTCTTTGGTCTCTCAAATGATGATCAAATCCTGAGCCATAGGTGAGAGCTTCCTCATACTGATTAGACTCAAGAAATTTCTGCTTAGTATGCGTTTCCTGGTGTAGACGGTAGGCAGACATGCGTCGGAAAGCCTTGTCACATAAACTACATTTATAAGGTTTCACTCCAGTGTGAATCTTTTCATGTCGCACACAGTTTGAGCTCCACCTGAAGGCTTTCCCACACACCCTGCATTTAAATGGTTTCTCTTGAGTGTGAAGTCTCTGATGACATGCAAGATGAGAGCTGTGACTGAAGGTCCTCCCACAGTCACTGCACTTATACGATGTCGCCACCATGTGAAGATTCTGCCCATGCTGGTGATGTGAACTAAGGCTGAAATCTTTCCCACATGCATCCTTCACATTTGCTTTTAGTCCGGCATGAATTCTCTGATGTAAGCTAAATCCACCAACTATGCGCCTGAGCCCTTTCCCATATTCCTTATAGTCATAGTGGTATGAACTCCCTCTGAAGTGTCTGCCACAGCCATGTTTAAGGGATCGCTTTCTTCTGGGAACTCTCAAATATGTGCCGTGTTTTAAATTACGACTAGTACTTCTTCCTGATTCTTCAGATTCTTTTTCTCTCCTGTGACTGAAATCGGTCTCTTCTTTCTTAACTCTTACTTGTATGGGGTTTCCATATTGTTCCTTTAGCCTGCTCTTCAGTTCAAAAGATTCTCTGAGTCCCATTCCCTCAGAAACACTCATCATCCAAGATTCTGATGGCATAGCTAAGGTTTCTCCTTCTTCCAGAGGTTCACGTTTTAAGAAGAACTTGTTTGTTTTAATCTGGAGCTCACCTCCTGAAACAAAATAAAACACAAGACAATGTACTTTATTCTATACTTGGAACTGCAGAAAGCACCAAAGGACAGAAAAAAAAAAAAAAAAAGCCAAGATCTTGGGTGGTGAAGCTTCTGCTTAACTGCCAATATCTTTACCAAATAGTCCAGGAAGGCAAAACATGGAAGAGTGTTCCAGATGATAGGGAAGGGAGGAGGAGAAGGAAGGTGGGCACAGCAGCTAAACATGCAGAAATCACATCCATTTGAAAAACAGCATTGATAAGTGAATGTTAAACAGTGATAAAGGGAAGAGGAATAATGGTAAGAGGATAAAAAGGCTCCCAAGGACCCAGGGGAGGGGCTCCATGGAGGACTGGCTGAAGGAATTGGAAGTCAAACCCATCGTAGGGGCAAAGAAGAAAAGCAGGAGTGCGATTAGGATTCTTCAAAGAGCATAAAGGGGTGAGCATGGGGTATAAGTCAAGGGCCAGAAGGAGTGCAGCAGAGGGTTGAGGAAGAGCATTACTGAATGGAAAAGAGTGCAACAATGAAGCCCTCCAGTGGGCAAGAACAGTTACTAAAATGGTTTCTGGGAAAGGGGTAGGGTCAGAAACAAAAGTCTAATAGGCCAGTCTGGGGAGGAGAAGCCCAGAAGCCCAGCACTCCTTAGCAACACTGTTAAGGATCTTCCTTCTAGCAAACAAAGAAGTTGTGTTCCCTGTGACTTACTTGGTATAAAAGACCTTAAGAAAGAGAAGAGTAGATGTGAGAGGAGTAAGATCCAGAGCTTCTCTGAAACTCACCTGCGGGGGCAACACCTGGATTCCCCTTAGGCTGAGCTCTCTGGACATTCAGACCCCATGGCTCCCTTGCCTCCAACCAGGAAATCAGAACAGGTTTGGTGAATGGTCCCACTGCAAAAAAAAAGGGGATGGGATAGGATGGAAGGGTGATAAATCATACAGAACTATTCTTCAGGACCCTCTCAGAACTGAGGTCCTGGCAAGGACAAGGGAAAGGCCAGGGAGGCTAGTGGGGGAAGCCAGACAGGAGGCCTAGATAGCCATTTCCAACAGCTCTGAGCACAACAAAACAGGCTGAAAGAAGTCACAGGGAATAGGATACTAGGATTCTCTGGAGGTGGGAGCCACATGACACCTCAATCAGTTAAATCAACCAATACCATTTGGATGTCTAACTAGGAACTTGACACACATAATTTTTAATCATTGTAATAATCCAGCAAACAGGCATCATTATCACCATGTTTTAAGAAAGACTAGGTGATAAAGCCAGGGTGAAAGCTCAAGTCAGGTCCCTGTCTCGACACCGTAATAAAAAGTGAGAATGTAGAAATAAAAGTGGATAGAAGCATGGGGGTATCAATGCCTTACCCAGAGAAACCACATTCCTATAATTCTCCAGCATCACATCTCTGTACAAATTCCTCTGAGCAGGGTCCAGCCATCCCCACTCATCCTGGGAGAAGGTCACCTCCACGTCCTTAAAAGTCACAGCTTCCTGAAAAACACAGTCCTATGACTGAGAGTCAGTCTATAGCTCCTGGCTTTTAGGAGAGGGCAGCGGAAGGGGGCAGGCTCTGAGTTAGCAGAGGATTGATGTGGTAAGGGTGAAAGGGAGAGCATCACCCAGCAGAAGAGCTCTGAGTTCAAGGGGGATAATCTGGTCTCCAGGACCTGGTCACATTCAGAGACACAGAGATTCAAGATAGGGGGAGCCTCACTGACTCCATTAGGCAGCAATGCTGGGATGTCATGAAGGACCAAAGTTCTTATGACTCACCTGAGCCTGAGATGTCAATGGGTCTCCTGGGCACACCTCTCTCTGGGAAAGGGCAGGCACCTGGGGAACAGGAGGCTCTGAAGGAGAAGAAAGAACTATGAGAGAAGGTAGTCCAGTTCTTGGCATCCCACTGAGGAGGTCCATTCCTCCCCTACATAGAGGAGTCTTGGGCATAGGAGCAGGTATGGACTATTGTTAAATACCCATTTCACATTTCCCCAGGGTCCACTGAGGGTTAGGGAATGACGAGTTGGGGGGGGGTGCACTGGGAAGAGGAGCTAGTTAGACATGGGTTACAGAAGGGTAAAAAGGACACAGAGCTAAGCACCAACTGAAAGGGATTCTCATGAGAGGACAGATGGTGAAATGACAACACTACTTTGGGATGTGTGGCATACAGCTCAGAGCTTGATGGCAAGTACCGGATTGGCCAGCCAGGAAGTCACACACTCCTATTTCATAGGGAGGCTCCAGGTGGCCCCCAAGAGTAGAGCCGCTCCTGAGAGGTGAAGCAGAGGGCCATATCTGTGAGGCTCGCAGGGCTCCTGTACCCATCCAACGTACATCTGGGCTCTGGGAAATGGCTGGATCCTGGAGGGAAGAAAATGTTGTGAGAAGATCCCCATGGGAATCATAAAGCAAACTCAGAGGAGGCCACATGGCCAATCATTAAGGGCAGGGATCCAGGAAAGGGCAAGACAGGCCCTTCATTACCTACAGCAGAGGGGAAAGGAAGAGGAGAAAATCCAGGGAGGACACCCTCACCCCTTAGCCTCCCTGGGCTCTAGTGTGGGCCATGAGGGAGACAGGTGGAGCCAGATTCCAGCTACAACATGGGAAAGCACCCAGCAAGGCACTGCTGTTAGGCTTCAGGTGCTACAGTGACACATCCCCACTAGCCCCTCAGGCCCCATCCTGGTCTAGAACTTAGAAATCAGAGAGAAGAAATTTATCCCGGAGTTAAAATGATAATGGTTCACCACAGAGATGCAGACAGATAACATCTACCAAGTATTAGGCACTGCTCTAGGCACTACTAACCAGTGACCTCCAAGAAGCAGGACCACTTCCAGCGTAAATCTGACTGAGATTAACACTGCCAGAGAGGCAATGCTACTTGTGAGGGTCAGCCATGGAATCACAGAAGAGAAAGGTCTCAGGTACAAAAAATGGCAGTGACCATCCAAACAGAGACCTAGAAAGAGGCAGTCTTTGCCCTGGGACTTCAAATGGTTCCAGTCTCTGAGGCAAGGCTATCCCTGATGTAGAAATGAGTATTGAAAGCTTACAGCGAATGAACTTTTAAGTTTTTTCTGGTCCTGTGACTGAAACTGGTCTCTTCTTTCTTAACTTTCTTAACACTGATTTGGATGAATATTAGCCTGGGGCCATGAAACAGGTGATACCAAGCTACAGACTTAAAGATGATGAACCTGTTCCTCCCAAACCCTACCAAAAAGAGAATAAAGAAACATAAAAAGATGGAAGCAGACAGCCTAATGAGTTTAGGGAAATTTCTCAGAACCTTGTTGCTCAATGCTGATAAACCACAGGGTGTTTATGCAATTTTATGTGCATCTTGAGCCATTCTGCTCATTTTTCAGAATTTGGGAGGTGTTCGTTCAGCCTATTTTGTTTTCTAATTTTTTTTAAGCTTTTATTTATTTATTTGTCAGAGAGAGTGAGAGCACAAGCAGGGGGAGTGGCAGGCAGAGGGAAAGGGGAAAAGCAGGCTCCCCATTGAGCAAGGAGCCCGATGTGCAACTCGATCCCACAGCCTTGGGATCGTGGCCTTAGCCAAAGGCAGATGCCTAACTGACTGAGCCACCTAGGTGTCCCTGTTTTCTTTTCTTTTCTTTTTTTTTTAAAGATTTTATTTATTTATTTGACAGACAGAGATCACAAGTAGGCAGAGAAGCAGGCAGAGAGAGAGAGAGAGGGAAGCAGGCTCCCCGCTGAGCAGAGAGCCCGATGCGGGGCTCGATCCCAGGACCCTGAGATCAGGACCTGAGCTGAAGGCAGAGGCTTTAACCCACTGAGCCACCTAGGCGTCCCGTGTCCCTATTTTCTAATTTCTAACCAGCTTTCAACCAGGTCCTGCATCTCCATCAGGTATTTTCAAACCTTGTATCTAGCTCTAAATGAGTTAAATGTAATTAAGCCACAATTTTGTACCTACTATGTACCTTATTTGCTTTAATCAGTGATTTTTCAATCCTTTTGAACATCTTGGTGTTTTGGTAAAAATGATAAAATGCTCTTTTAGATTTTTTAAAATAGTAACCAGTGTTAAGCAAAAAGGTTTTCTTTTTTAATAGTCATAACCTGCATTGATATATTATCATTTACTGCTGGTAGATGTTCAGTCAAATGTGTTACTTAATTTGATATTATATTTGGGAGAAAAGTATGTCAAATATGTTCCACATATTTTTATTGAAAAAAAATTTTAAAGAAGCCTATAAAAATGATAGACGCTCTTAAGAAAAACAAAAAACAAATCTCCAAAGCTATAAGAAGCATTGAGAAACTCATTTGTGTTGGGCAGAAGGAGCAGACAGAGCTCACTTTAACTGACTGGCTGCTCTACCACCAGCTCTGGGGGAGTCAGCTGTTTCCCAGTGCTAAGGCTGGGGCTGGGCACATGGTGGGAATTCAAATATACACTGAATAAATTCTCATTGTTAGATCAGTTTCACATATTCTTTTAAATAATCTGAGAATCTGGGAGAATGTGAGCAACGCTTGAACAATGAGGCTGTGAAATAAAGTCTTCCAATTTCTTGGCCCTGGGCTGTCCCTCAATACTCTTCTTACCCCTGACCCCTGCACAGAACAAATCCTCAAAAGAAAGAAGGAAGATGTTGTGAGTGCACTGCATTTATAGGTCTTACCATGTACTCAGAAGCCAGGAGTCCTGACTAACAGCAAGAGAGACATTACTCCCACTTAACAGGTCAATATCAAGTCAAATTAGATATGTGGAGATGGCCTGGCATAACCTAAGTCACTGTGTCCAAAAGCTCATTACTGTCATCTACAGATACTTGCTGACCCTCTTACTGGAGCCGACTGTCCTCTGGGAAGGTGGGAAGGGCTGCCAGCTCAAAGGTTCTCCGCTCAGGGTCTAGTTTTCAGCTGCTCAGGTGCTGTGGGAATGAGAAGGGAAGACATTCCCTGCCTTCCTCAATGTTGAGGGTTCAGAGACCCAACCCACCCACCCACTCTAAATGAGGTGGCTAGCTGACAGGCAGAGTTCACTGGGCACTGCACACTTGCGCACACTCACCCTCCATGGTGTCCCATTGATGTCCCTCTGCAGCTCTTCCAGCAGGGCCACAGCTTCCCCACCACTCTCAGGGTGATGGAGCTGCACCCAGGTCCGGAGCTCCCCAGGCAGGATGCTCAGGAATTGCTCCAGCACCAGCAGCTCTAGGATCTGGGCCTTGGAGAGAATGTCAGGCCTCAGCCACCAGCGACAGAGCTCACGGAGCCGGCTGAAAGTCTCTAGGGGCCCAGAAGATTCATGGTAGCGAAGCTGCCTGAAGAGCTGGCGAAATAGTTCCTGGCCAGAACGGTTGAGTGTTTGTGGCCTGGCAGCCTGCACTGAAGTGTATCCCTCATCCTCTTCTTCCTTCTTTATCATCTGAAGACGCCCTCGTTCCCTTGAAGCCTGTGCCTGAGCTGGATGGACAGCATACCACCTGCCTGGGGGCATCACTCCTTCTCAGGCTCTACCCAGCAGAATGTGAACCAGGTCTATGTTAGCTGTGTCGCTGCTGGGACATCAGGAGTAGTTTTTCAGCACCGTAGTGGGCAATGCCATTTGCTGGGATATCAGATGTCACTGTCAAAAGACTAAAATAATCAACATTATTGTTCAGGAGGGATGCAAGAATGATGGTGCAGTTAGATCCTGGTAGCCAGGATCATCACTGGATGTATGAAAAGAGGGCACATGAAGATTTGCACAGTCATGCCTGCCAATATTAAGCAGACCAGTGCTATATTGTCACATATTGTGGTAAATAAACTAAGAAAATAACCCAGAATGCAGGAAAACATGTACAGGGCTTGTAGGCTAACAATTGCAAATGGCTGATGAAAGAAACCAAAGGTCTAAATAAATGGACAGACCTACTATATCATATACTGGAAGACTTGACATAGTAAAGATGTCAATTCTTCACCAAAAGATCTACAGGTTTAATGCTATCAATATCTCAGGCAAGTTTTTCATATTTATAGACAAGATTATTCTAAAATTTATGTGGAAAATAAAGGAATTACAATAACTAAAACAATTTTTTAAGATTTTATTTATTTATTTGACAGAGATCACAAGTAGGCAAAGAGGCAGGCAGAGAGAGAGGGGGGAAGCAGGCAACTAAAACAATTTTTAAAAAATAGAGTATGAGGACATCGTCTATTTAATTTCAAGACAAATCAAGACTGTGGATCCAGCAACTGAACTACTAAATATTTACCCAAAGAATACAAGAATACTAATTCAAAGAGGTGTTTTAATGTTTACAGCAGCACTGTCCACGATATCCAAATTATGGAAACAGCCTGAGTGTCCACTGACTGATGAACAGATAAGGAATATATGGAATACATATAAATCAAATACTACCCAGCCATCAAAAAGAATGAAATCTCGCCATTTGCAACAACGTAGATGGAGCTAGAGAATATTAAGTGAAATAAGTTAGCCAGAGAAAGACAAATACCATATGATTTCACTCATACATGGAATTTAGGACACAAAACAAATGAGCAAAAAGGGGTGAGAGAAGGAGAAAGAGAGAGAGGCAAACCAAGAAACAGACTTTTAACTATAGAGAATGAACTGATGGTTACCAGAGGGGAGGTGAGTGGGGGGATGGGTGAGATAGGTGATGGGGATTAAGGAGTGCACTTGTGATGAGCACAAGGTGATGGATGGAAGTGTTGAATCACTATATTGGACACCGAAAGTAATATAACACTGTATGTTAACAAACTGGAATTTAACTAAAAACTTAAAAAAAAAAAAGAGAAACTGTGGTACTGGTGGAGGAAGAGACACATAAACCAGTGGAAAAGAAAAACCTGGGATAGACCAACACAAATTTGCCCAACTAATTTGTAATATTAAATGTGACTTTACTAATATTGTAGTATTATATTTAAAAATATCTCAAATAAGCAATTCAAAAACAAAACAAATGTTGATTAGGAATTCCTTAAGTGATTGTGACCTCACCAACACGTTAAGAACTATAATCTGGACACTACTAATCCAGCTATCTACTACACTCCGAGTTTCCTCTGTAACTCATCATAATGGAGGCTCTCGAGAGGTTTAAGCCACTTTCATGAGACATCAGAGTTTAGTGTACAGAGAGGAGAACAACTAAGACTGACCTGGGTTCAAATCCACCTCTCCACTAACTGTACTGACTATGGAGGCATCACTTTACCTCTTAAAATCTCTGTGTCCTCACTGTATAAAATGGGGGTGGTTGTGGGGTTTAAGTAAAAAACTACCTGGGCACATCTTGGGCTCTCAGTGAATGCTTGTTTTTTTCACATCTAGGGTAAAACTTTATGCTGCAGGCCACACCATCAGGTAGGATTCTACCCTGCAGATGTGTCCAACTGATTTTTCATGAAGGTGCAAAAAGCAATTCAAAGGAGGAAGGATAGTCTTCTCAACAAATACTGATGGGGGAATTGGACATTCATTGGCAAAGTAATGAAAGTCAAGTTAAACCTTACATCTTATACAAAAAATCAATTCTAAATGAATCCCAAACTATACAACTTTTAGAAAAAAGCATAGGAGAAAATCTTTATGATCTAAGGCTAGGCAAAGTCATTAGAATTGACATCAAAACCATGACCCATAAAAGGGAAAACTGATAAACTAGACCTCATCAAAATGTAAAACTCTGCTCTAGGAAGGCTCTTGTTGAGAGCAGGAGACACAAGCTACGGACTGGAAGGTAATATTTATAAGGCACATACCTGACAAAGGACTAGTATCTGACTATATAAAGAATTCTCAAAACTCAACAGTTAAAAGGACAAATAATCCCATAAGAAAATAGGCAAAAGACATGAAAATAAATACAAATAAGGACATACAAATAAGGGCATGAAAAAATGTTTAACATAACAACATTCTTGAAATAGCGGAAGTATAGAAATGGACAACAGATTAGTGGTTGCCAGAGTATTAAGGACTGGAGGGCAGAGCAGGAGGTATTATGGTTTTACATAGCTAAAAGAAGGACTTCATTTCTGATGTTTGACTGCTGACAGTTTTCAAGGTCCACCACTCGTACTTCTTCTTGCCAACATCTGGACAAAGAAATAAGAAAGCCCAAGTGTTCCCTTAGCATTGGCAGGAAGTTCAAAGTACATAAGCCCTGGCTGGGTTGTGTACAAAAATCTGCACTCCGCCCCCACTCTAACCATAATAAAAGCCAAAGCTAGTCACCTCTCCTTACTCTCTCAAGCCATTATTTTTTTTACATTTTAAATAATTATAATATAAAGGATATCAATTCGAATGCTTTACATTTCTACTTAAGTTCATATTGCACTAAAATTATTTTACATGGAAAAACAAGTTTTAGTATCATGACATAATGTCTTAGAAACATTCTTTGATATTCACATTTATTTTTAAGATTTTATTTATTTATTTGACAGAGAGCGAGAGAGAGAGAGTGAGAGCACAAGTGGGCAGAGCAGCAGGCAGAGAGAGAGGGAGGAGCAGGCTCTCCACAGAGCAGGGAGCCTGATGAGGGGCTCTATCCCAGGACCCTGACATCATGACCTGAGCTGAAGGTAGACACTTAATGGCTGAGCCACCTAGGCAGCCCGATACTTACATTTACATTAATGGATATTTCAAAGTCCACTTGAATAAATTTTCTATTATATACCAAATTTTCTATTATATACCAAATCACCTAACAAAAATATATAATGCTAATCTACTTTGATATTGAGATATACTGAATATCTACTTTGACATATTGAGAACAGATATTCAGTATCTATTATTACTCCCCTTGAAAATACACTGATTTTTAGAACACACTTAAATCAGTCTTGGTGTCTAGTAATAACATTTGAGCCATACCTGAAAATTCTTCATTTGCTGTTGAGTCTCCACAAGACTAACTTTTAAATTTAACATTTACTTCATTTAAAAATAAAGACAAAAAAGTGTTAGTCCTTTTAGCCAGTGGAACAGAAGTATGAGAAGAGAGATAATAAGAATGATCTTCAATGCTAGCTTCTAAGCTACGTTTTTTATAACTTAAACATTCAGTTCTCATTTTGTTGCAGTATAACCAAGTCTGCCTATTAAAATAATCGGGCTCCTTGCTCGGCGGGGAGCCTGCTTCTCCCTCTGCCTCTGCCTGCCATTCTGTCTGCCTGTGCTCGCTCTCTCTCCCTCTCTCTCTCTGACAAATAAATAAATAAAATCTTAAAAAAAAATAAAATAATAACCAATGTTAGAGTCTTTGGAATCATGATTGTAATTAAAGCTTGGACTTAAAGCTTGATGAAGTTAATGGCAACCTCCTGGATCCCGTTAAATTTCTACTGAACTAATTTAAATGGGATCCAGGAGGTTGCTATTAGCTTTATTATGCTTTAAGTCCAAGTGAGTAATGATATTAAGGAGGGCACATGTTGTAATGAGCACTGGGTGTTATACACAACTAATGAACTGCTGAACACTACATCAAAAACTAATGATGCAATATATGCTGGCTAACTGAACATAATAAAATAATAAGTTCTACTTCCAAATAACACTTTAAAACAGTTTCAAGTACTGAACTGACTAGCCAGCATCAGGTTAGGAATTTTTTTCAGTGCTCTAAAGTATAACTTTTGGTATCAAAAAAGCATAGTTAAGACCTTTGATTAGTTATGAATAAAAAAATCAAGAACTAAAATACCAGTGGTTCCTGTGACAAAGAGCCCCTCCAAATAATTCAGGGAATGCTTAGAGGGGATTTCATTCTGCAATGCTTATATTGTTTTAAAAAAACTTAGGAGCTCAAATCAACAACCTAACCTTTTACCTTAAAACACTGGAAAAAGAAGAGCAAACTAAACCTAAAGCAAGCAGAAGGAAAGAAACAGTAAAGAATATAGTGGAAATTAAGGAAACAAAGATTAGAAAAACAAAAGAGAAAATCAATGAAATAACAAATTGGTTCATTGAAAAGATCAACAAGATTGATAAACCTCTAAAGTGATGAAGAAAAAAGATTCAAACTACATAAATGAGAAACAGAAGAAACATACTACTGACTTTACAGGAACTTTTAAAATATTAATTAAAAATAAGACAATTTTTGCCAATAAATTAAATACTTTCGATAAAAATGATGAAAACTTGAAGTAGTTATAAAACACAAACTCTACTAAAATTGATTCAAGAAGAAACACAAAATCTGAACAGACATATAACAAGTAAAGAGATTAAATTAGTAGTCAAAACCAGCCATAAAGGGCGCCTGGGTGGCTCAGTTGGTTAAGAGATTGCCTTTGGCTCATGTCATGATCCTGGAGTCCCAGGATGGAGTCCCACATTGGGCTCCCGGCTCCACAGGGAGTCTGCTTCTCCCTCTGACCTTTCTTCCCTCTCATGCTCTCTCTCACTTTCTCTCTCTCTTTCAAATAAATAAATAAATACATAAAATCTTAAAAAAAAAAAAAAACCCACCCATAAAGAAAAGCAAAGACCCAGATGGCTTTATTGGTAAGTTGTATCACATGTTTAAAGAAAAAATAATACTTAGGATGCCTGGGTGGCTCAGTCGGTTAAGTGTCTGCCTTGGGCTCAGGTCATGATCCCAGAGTCCTGAGACTGAGTCCCACACTGGACTCCCTGCTCAGCGGGGAGCCTGCTTCTCTCTCTGCTTGTGCTCCCTCTCTCCCTCTCTGACAAATAAATAAAATCTAAAAGAAAAATCATACTGATTCTTCATAAACTCTTCAAAACAACTGAAGAGGAAGAAGTTCCTACTTTATTCTATGAGTTCAGGATTACCATAATACCAAAATCGGACAAACCATTCTCTCTTATGTATACAAATGCAAAAATTTTCAACAATATACTAGCATACTGAAATGCCATAACACATAAAAGAATTATAACCCATGACCAAATGAAATTTATCCTAGTAATGCAAGATTATTGTTTAACATATCAATAAAAACAAAACAAAAATCATATTATCATGTAAATAAGAAGAAAAAAATTGACCAAATCCATACTTTTAAAAGATTACTTATTTACTTATTTAATTTGAGAGAACAAGAGCGAGAGAGACCATACAGGTAGAGGGAGAAGCAGACTCCCCACTGAACAGAGAGCTAGATGCCAGGCTAGATCCCATGACCCTGACATCATGACTTGAGCTGAAGGCAGATGCTTAACCGACTGAACCACCCAGATGCCCCCAAATTTTTCATGACAAAAATAATCACTAGGAATAGAAAGGAACTTCTAATTGTGTTAAAAAGCCTCTACAAAAACTCACAGCTAACATGTTTAATAAAGACCAAACGCTTTTCCCCCAAATTGAGAACAAATTAAGGATATCCACTTTCGACTCTTCTTTTTGACACTGTACAGGAGGTTGTAGCCATGGCAGTTAGGCAAAAAACTGGAAGGAAAAACAAAAGCTGGGGGTACTTTCAGGGAAAACAGCAGAGTAGGAGGATCCTAGACTCATGGTCCCAACAGATATACCTGATAACACCCACATCAGGATAAATAACCCATAAAGCAATCAGAAGGCCAGCAGAACAGACTCCTCTAAACAGCTAAATGTATAGAAGAGGTCACACTGAAGAGGACAGAAAGGGTGGAGGAGACATGGCCAGAAGGGATGATCTGGGTGGAAAGAGGAGAGGGGCAAACCCTACACAAGGCACCCCAGATACCGGAAACCTGCACAGGAAAGAGGAATCTCAATAATATCTGGCTATGACAACCAGAAGGGCTTCATGTTTCAAGTTTTTATAACCAGTGGAGCTTAACACCTAGAACTTTAAAAATTAGCAGGATCGGCTCTGGGGAGGGCAATGAGAAACTCTGTCCCGACACTTAAAAGTGCAACAAACAGCTCCACTGAGATACAGCAGAGAAGCAGCAATCTGAAAACCACCTGGGTATACAAGAAAGAAATTTATTTACTGATCTTAAGAGCTTGTGCTGGAGGGGCAGGTATCTTTGGGAAACTTCTCCAAGAACAAAATTGCCAGTGGGCACCATTTCCCTCCCAATCCATGCAGCCTATATACAGGGACACCTGTTGGAACCAGCACAGTGAGAACACTCTCCACGTAGCTTCTATTTTTTTTTTTTTGGAGTTCTTTTATTTCTTAATTGAGGTATAAGTTAACATAATATGTTAATTTTAGGCTGCAGAGTCCATTTATTTGTGAAGAGAGAGTGATTAGGTACAAACTATTAATTCAAGTACGTGTGTTAAAAAAATGAGAAGACAAGGAAACAAGTGAAAGGTAGGGGTAGGAAAAAAATAAAAAAGCTCAAATGATATAACTGTTTACATAGAAATGCAAGGACATCTAACAAAGTATTAAAGCTAGTAGAAGAACGCAGTCAGGCAGTGGTGCCTGGGTGGTTCAGTCCATTAAGCATCCCATTCCTGATTTTTGGCTCAGGTCATGATCTTGGGTCTTGAGATCAAGCCCCATGTGGTCCATGTAGCTTGTTAACAGCACACCAATCTCCTGTGACCCGCCCCCTCTAACAGGCCTTTGGCAGCATTCCATCCAAAGTGGTGCCACAAGCCGTGTATAAGCAGCCCCAACAGGGATGAGCACCAAACCAAAGTAACTCCTGCCCAGCAGAGAGAGGAAGTAAACCACATACATCAGTCTACTGGGGCCCGAGCAGTGGGCTGGGGAGCAGAAATCTGGTCTGAGAGCAGGCCTCACCTACTGATTAAAGCTTCTCAGGGAACAACATACGGAGAGTGCCCTGTAGTTTGGTGCTACCGCAGCCCTGGAAAACACCTGGTCTGATGCAGTTCAAGCCCAAGGTGGCCACAGACTGGCCCACTAACAATACAGAAACCAAACTGTGACCAGAACAGGCAAAGAGAGCCATTGCAGATGATGGGCAGAATGTAAACACGGCTCAGCCATAATAGTACGGTTCATGCAACACACATAAGAAATACACCTGAAGTTCCAGGTTCTGGTGAACAGAGGACACTGTAGTGCAGGCACTACAGGACCTCTTCTTCAAAGGGCACTACTTTCCAGAGTAGGAGACATAGCTGATTTTCCTAATGCATAGAAACAGACACAGAGACTTAGACAAAATAAGAAAAGAGGAATATGTCCAAAATGAAAGTACAGGACAAAATATCAGCAAAAGACCTCAATGAAATGGAGATAAGTGATATGCCTAATAGAGAATCTCAAAAGTAATAATCATAAAGATATTCACTGAACTTTAGAAGAGTGGAGGACCTCAGTAAGACCCTCAACAAAAAGATACAAGACGTTAAAGAGAAACAGAGATGAAGAATTCAATAACCAAAATTAAAAATACACTAGATAGAATGAAGAGCAGACTAGAAGAAATAGAAGACAACATAAGAAAAAATGTAAAAAGACCACAAATAAATGGAGAGTAAGAACATTCTACTAAAGAATGAATGGGATTACAAAAAAATTAAAGAAAAAAATAGGTGGAAGCAAGAAATAATCAATATAAAACCAAACAAACAAAATCCCAGTAGAACAGAGAAATGAAAATAAGAGCTGATTATTTTAAAGAATTAATAAAATTAAACAACAAAAACAACAACAACCCTAGCCAGACTTACCAAAAAGAAAAGAGAGAGGTACCTGGGTGGCTCAGTGGGTTAAAGCTTCTGCCTTCAGCTCGGGTCATGATCCCAGAGTCCTGGGATCGAGCCCTACATCAGGTTCTCTGCTCAGTGGGGAGCCTGCTTCCCTTCCTCTCTCTCTGCCTGCCTCTCTGCCTACTTGTGATCTCTGTCAAATAAATAAATAAAATCTTAAAAATAAAAAGAGAAGGGAGCCAAATAGATAAAATCATGAATGAAAGAGGAGAGATCACAGTCAAGACGCTACAGAAATACAAACAATTATAAGAGAATATTATAAAAAAATTATGTGCCAACAAACTGGGCAATATAGAAGAAATGGATGCATTCCTAGACATATACAAACTATCAAAACTGAAACAGGAAGAAACAGAAAATCTGACTATAACCAGCAAAGAAACTGAATCATTAATCAAAAATATCCCAACAAACAAAAGTACATGGCCAAAAAGCAGCTTTCCCAGCAGAACTATACCAGACATTTAAGGAAGAATTAATACCTATTCTTTTCAAACTGTTCCAAAAAAATAGAAATGGGAGAAAAATTTCCAAACTCACTCTATAAGGCCAGCATTGCCTTGATTCCAAAATCACACAAAGACTTCACTATAAAGAATAATTACAGTCCAATATCCCCTATGAACATGGATATGAAAATTCTCAAGAAGATACTAGCTAACTCTATCCAACAGTAGTTTAAATGAACCATAAACCACGATCAAGTGGGATTTATTCCTGGGCTAGAGGGGTGGGTCAGATAGTCACAAAGTAATCAGTGTGATACACCACATTAATAAAAGAGAAGATAAGAATCATATGATCCTCTCAATAGATGCAGAAAAAGCATCTGACAAAATACAGTATCAGTCCTTGATAGAAACTCTCAAGAGAGTAGAGATAGCTAGAATATGCCTCAACATCATAAAGGCCATGTATGAAAGAGGCTAATATCATCCTCAATGGGGAAAAACAGTTTCCATATATTTTTTAAATTCTCCTTTAATTTCTGTTTTGATTCATTCATTCTGTAGTAGTTTGCTCTTTAGCCTCCATGTATTTGTGTTCTTTCCAAATTTTTCCTTGTAGTTGACTTTGTTTTAAAGCAGTGTAGTCTGAAAATATGCTTTGAACCAGTTGAGACGTTTTCTTTGCTTTCTTATTTTGCAATTTTTTTAAAATTTTTTATTTCTTTTCAGCATAACAGTTTGAATTTGGATTGCTTTTGGAAACAAGCAGGCCAAAACACACCCAGGATCTAATGTTTAGTTTTGTTTTTTGTTTTATGGTTTTTTTGTTTTGTTTTGTTTTGGTATGGTTTTTCTTGTTTGTTTTTCCCTCTTTTTGTTGTTGTTTTTGTTCTTTTCTCTTTTCCTTTCTTCTATTCTTTTCTGAACAAAATGAAGAGCTAGAGAAATTCACTCCAAAAGAAAGAATAGGAGGTAGTACACATAGCCAGGGATTTAATCAATATTGATATAAGTAAGATGACTGAACTAGAATTTAAAACAATTATAAAGACACTAGCTGGGCTTGGAAAAAGCAGAAGACAACAGAGAATCCCCACACTGTAAAAATAAAAGAAATAAAAACTAGTCAGGTCAAAACTAAAAATGCTATTACCGAAATGCACTTCCAAGTGAAGGCTATACAAATGAAAATGAACAAGGTAGAAGAGTGAATCAGTGATACAGAAGAGAAAATGAAGGAAAATGAGGAAGTTGAAAAGAAGAGAGAAAGAAAACTATTAGATAATGAAGGAAAACTCAGAAGACTCAGTGATTCCAAATCTGGAATAGTATCTGGATATTAGGGGCCCCAGAAGATGAAGAGAGGGAGAGAAGGTTTATTTGAACAAATTGGAGCTGAGAACTTCCCTAAATTGGGTAAAGAAACAGGCATTTAAGTCTAGGAGACACAGAGAATGGCCCCTTGAAATCAATAAAAACAGGTCAACATCTTGAGAGCTAATAGTGAAGCTTTCAAATTTCAGAGATAAAGAGAAAATCCCGAAAGCAGCTTGGTTGGGGTGGGGGGAGGTCCTTAACCAACAAGGGTAGAAACATAAGGTTGGTGGCAGAGCTGTCCATGGAGAACTAGCAGGCCAGAAAGGACTGGCATGATATATTCAACGTGCTAAACTGGAAAAATATGTGATCAAGAATTCTTTATCCATCAAGCTATTATTCAGAATAGAAGGAGAGATAAAGAGTTTCCAGGACAAACAAAAACTAAAGGAATTTGTGAACACTAAAACAGCCCTGCAAGAAATACTGAAGGGGGTTCTTGGAGCAGAGAGAGCACAAAAGTAAAAAAGACAAGAAAGGAACAGAAGCAATCTAAGAACACCGACTTTACAAGGAAACAATGGCACTAAATTCACATCTTTTTTTCTTTTTTAAAGTTTTTAATGAAAACAAACTTGTATATAAAGAAAATACTTAATTGTAGCATGTATATACTAGTGTCCACATCTTTCAATAACTACTCTGAAGTAAAAGGACTAAATGCTCCAATCAAAAGACCTAGGGTATCAGAATGGATAGAAAAAACAAGACCCATGGATATGTTGCTTATAAAAGACTGATTTTAGACTCAGAGACACCTCCAGATTGAAAGTGAGGGGATGGAGAACCATTTACCATGTCAATGACATCAAAAGAAAGCTGGTGTAGCCATCCTTACATCAGACAAATGAGATTTTACCAAAGACTGTAAAAGAGATGAAGGAGAATACTATGCAATAATATAGGAGTATATCAAACAAGAATATATAATAGTTGTTAAATATTTATGTACCTTACACGGAAGCAGCCAAATACATAAATCAGTAAATAACCAAATTAAAGAAACACATTGATAATAATAGGGAACATTAACAACCCTATTCACAGCAATGGACAGCTCATCTAAGCAAAAGATCAACAAGGAAACAAGGCTTTGACACATTGGACCAGATGGACTTCACACATATAATCAGAGCATTTCATTCTAAAGGAGCAGAATACACATTCTTCCTGAGAATATATGGAACATTCTCCAAAATAGATCACACAGTGGGTCACAAATCAGACTGGTAACACAGCATATCACAAATCACAAATCAAAACTGGTACAAAGCATATTTTCAGACTACACTGCTTTAAAACTTGGAAGTCAACTACAAGGAAAAACTTGGAAAGAACACAAATACATGGAGGCTAAAGAGCAAACTACTACAGAATGAATGAATCAATCCAGAAATTAAAGCAGAATTTAAAAAATAGATGGAAACAAATGAGAATGAAAACATGACAGTTCAGAACCTTCGGAATGCAGCATAGATGGTCCTAGAGACAACTCATATAGCAATACAGGCCTTCCTCAAGAAGCAAGAAAACTCTAAAACACAAAACCTAACCTTATACCAAAAGGAACTGGAAAAAGGAAAGTCTAAGTACAGTAGGAGAAGAGAAATAATAAAGATTAGAGCAGAAACCAAACAAGCAATGGAAAAGATAACTGAAACTAGGAGCTGGTTCTTTTAAAGAATTAATAAAATTGATAACCCCCAGCCAGACATATAAAAAAGAAAAGAGAAAATACCCACATAAATAAAACTATGAAGAATGAGGAGAAATCACAGCCAACAATGAAGAAATACAAAGAATTATAAGAGAATATTATAAAAAATTATATGTCAACAAGCTAGACAATCTAAGAAAATGAATGTATTCC
Organism: Lutra lutra; assembly: GCF_902655055.1. Classification (NCBI taxonomy): domain Eukaryota; kingdom Metazoa; phylum Chordata; class Mammalia; order Carnivora; family Mustelidae; genus Lutra; species Lutra lutra. The sequence continues at coordinate 161,786,481 of NC_062278.1, forward strand.
TAGAAACATAAATTACCAAAACTGAAACAAGAAGAAATAGAAAAGATGAACAGATGCATAGCCAGCAAAGAAATTGAAGCAGTAATTAAAAATCTCCCAACAAACTAGAGCCCATGGCCACACGGCCTCACAGCAGAATTCTACCAAACTTTTTTTTTTTTTAAAGATTTTATTTATTTGACAGAGAGAGAGACAGCAAGAGAGGGAGCACAAGCAAGAGGAGTGGGAGAGGGAGAAGAAGGCTTCCCGCTGAGCAGGAAGCCTGATGCTGGGCTTGATCCCAGGACTTGAGATCATGATCTGAGACGAAGGCGCCGCTTAACAACTGAGCCACCCAGGCGCCCCACTATTAAACATTTAAAGAAGAATTAATACCTATACTCCTGAAAATGTTCTTAAAAAAAAAAAAAGAAGAAAAAGAAATGGAAGGGTGCCTGGGTGGCTCAGTTGGTTAAGCATCTGCCTTCAGCTTAGGTCATGATCCCAGGGTCCTGGGATTGAGTCCCACATCAGGCTCTCTGTTCAGCGGGTAGTCTGCTTCTCCCTCTGCCCCTCCCCCAGTCTGTGCTTGCTCCCTCTCTGTATCTCTCTCGCAAACATACATAAATCTTAAAAAACAAACAAACGGAATGAAAACTTCCAAACTCGTTGTATGAAGCCAGCATTAGCTTGATCTCAAAACCAGACAATGATGCTACCAAAAAGGAAAATTACAGACTAATATCCCTGATGAACAAGGATGCAATAAATCTCACCAAGATACTGCTAATAGGATCCAACAGGACACATAAAGGATTATTCATTACAAGAAAGAGGGTTTAACTCCTGGGCTGCAGGAGTGGTTCACCATCCATAAGTTAATGTGATACATCACATTAATAAAAGAAAGGACAAGAACCGTATGATCCTCTCAATAGATGTAGAAAAAGCATCTGACAAAATTCAGCATCCTTTCTTGATAAAACCTCTCTGAAAAAAAAAAAAAAACACACAACAAAAACAAAAAAACCTCTCTGCTGGGCAGGGATGGAGAGAACATACCTCAGTATCATAAAAACTATATATCAAAATACCCACAGAGAGTATCATGCTCAACAGGGAAAAACTGAGAGCTTTCCCCCTTAGGTCAGGAAGATAAATAGATGTCCACTGTCACCACTGTTGTTCAACATAGTACTGGAAGTCCTAGCATCAGCAACCAGACAACAAAAGGAAATAAAAGGAATCCAAATTGGCAAAGAAGCAGTCAAACTTTCAATCTTCTTGGAGGACATGATACTCTATGTTGAAAACCCAAAAGACATCACCCAAAATTGCTAGAATTCAGCAAAATCCCAGGATATAAAATCAATGCATAGAAGTCAGTTACATTTCTGTACACTAAGTCAGGAAAAAGAGAAATCAAGAATCAATCCCATTTACAATTGTACAAAAAAAGAGTAAGATACCTAGGAATAAGCCTAACCAAAGACATAAAGGATCTGTACTCTGGAACTACAGAACACTTATAAAAGAAATTGAAAATGACACAAAGAAATGGAAAACCATTCCATGCTCATCGACTGGAAGAACAAATATTGTTAAAACCTCATGCTACCCAGAGTAATCTACACATTCAATTCCTTCCCTATCAAAATACTTTAAGCATTTTTCACAGAGCTGGAACTAACAGTCCTAAAATTTGTATGGAACCACAAAAGATCCTGAATGGCCAAAAGAATGTTGAAAAAGAAAACCAAATGTGGAGGCATCATAATTCCAGATTTAAGCTCTATTACAAACCTATATCATCAAAACAGTATGGAACTGGCACAAAAAGAGATACAAAGGTCAATGGAACAAAGTAGGGAACCCAGAAATGGACCCTCAACACTATGGTTAGCTAAACTTCCACAGAACAGGAAAGAGTATCTAATAGAAAAAAAGATAGTCACTTCAATAAAGGGTGCTGAGAAAACCAGATAGCCACACCCAGGAGAATGAAACTGGAACATTCTCTTATACCATTCACAAAGATAAACTCAAAATGGATGAAAAGACCTCAGTGTGAGACAAGAATCCATCAGAATTCTAGAGGACAACAAAGGCAGTAACCTCTTCAACCTGAACCGCAGCTACTTCTTGCAAGACACATCTATAAAGGCAAGGAAAACAAAAGCAAATATGAACTAATAGGGCTTCATCAGCATAAAAAGCTTTTGTACGGGGCGCCTGGATGGCTCAGTGGGTTAAAGCCTCTGCCTTTGGCTCAGATCATGATCCCAGGATCCTGGGATCAAGCCCTGCATCAGGCTCTCTGCTCAGCGAGGATCCTGCTTCCCCCCTCTCTCTCTGCCTGCCTCTCTGCCTACTTGTCATCACTGTCTGTCAAATAAATAAATAAAATCTTAAAAAAAAAAAAAAAGCTTTTGCACAACAAAGGAAACGGTTGACAAATCGGAAAGGCAACCTATGGGAGGGGAGAAGATATTTGCAAATGTCTTATCAGACAGTGTCCAAAGTCTGTAACAAACTCATCAAACTCAGAAATTGTGCCATTTACAATAACATGGATGGAATTAGAGAGTATTATGCTAGGTGAAATAAGTTAGTCAGAGAAAGACAAATGCCATATGCTTTCACCTATGTGGAATTTAAGAAACAAAACAGATGAACACAAGGGAAGGGGAGGAAAAAGAAAATAAGATGAAAACAGAGAAGGAGGCAAACCATAAGAGATTCTTATCTATTCTATCTCTTCTAGCAATTTATCTATTCTAGCGAATACTGAGGATTGCTGAAGGGAAGGTGGGTGGGGGGATGTAGTAATTTGGGGATGGGCATTATGGAGGGTACATGATGTGATGAGCACTGGGTGTTATATGCAACTGATGACTCACTAAATTTGAAGCTAGTGATACATTATATATTAACTAAATTGTATTTAAATAAATTTTTTAAAATACCAGCTTTCAAAGAGCCAGAACAAGCATTTCTAAATTTGTATGGGATGACAAAAATCCCCAAACAGCTAAAGCAATACCGAAAAAGACAAAGCAGGAAGCATCATGATTCCAGATTTTGAGCTATATTCATAGCTGTGATCATCAAGACAGTATGGCACTGGTACAAAAACAGACATATAGATCAATGGAATAAAACAGAAAACCCAGAAATGGACCCACAATTCTGTGGTCAACTAACCTTGACAAAGGAGGAAAGAATTAGGGCGCCTGGGTGGCTCAGTGGGTTAAAGCCTCTGCCTTCAGCTCAGGTCATAATCCCAGGGTCCTGGGATCGAGCCCTGCATCGGGCTCTCTGCTCAGTGGGGAGCCTGCCTCCCCCCACTTCTCTGCCTGCCTCTCTGACTACTTGTGATCTCTGTCTGTCAAATAAATAAAATCTTAAAAAAAAAAAAAAAGAAGGAAAGAATTTTCAGTGGAAAAAAAGACATTGTCTTCAACAAATGGTGTTGAGAAAGCCGGACAGCAATATGCAGAAGAATGAAACTGGACTACTTCTTTATACTATACACACAAATAAATTCAAAAGGGGTGAAAAACCTCAATGTGAGACAGGAATCCATCAAAGGCCTAGAGAAGAACCAGACAGCTACCTCTTTGATCTCAGCCACAGTAACTTTTTGCTAGACATGTCTCCAAAGGCAAGGGAAATAAAGGCAAAAATGAACTACCAGGAATTCAAGATTAAAAAACTTTGCACAGCAAATGAAACAGCTGACATAACTAAAAGGCGACCTATGGGATAGGAGAAGATATTTGCAAATGACATATCACATAAAAGGCTAAAAAGAACTTACCAAACTCAACACACACACACACAAAAAACAACAACAAAGAATCCAAACAAACAAACAAACAAAAAAACCCCACAAAAAAAAAAAAAAAAAAAAAAAAAAACAGAAAAAAAGGGCAGAAGACAGGAACAGACACTTCTCCAAAGAATATATCTTCTTTGATAGCCAACAGGCACATAAACAGATGCTCAACCTCACTTGGAATCACTTGGCATCAGGGAAATAAAATCAAAAGTGTGATAAAATATCACCTCACACCTGTCAGAATGGCTAAATTAATAACACAAGAAAGAGCAAGTGTAGCTGGGGATGTGGAGAAAGGGGAACCCCCTTGCACTGCTGGTGGGAATGCAAATTGGTGCAGCCACTGTGGAAAATAGTATGGATATTCCCCCCAAAAGTTAAAAATAGAACTACTTTACAATCCGGCAATTGCATTGCTAGGTATTTACCCAAAGGATACAAAAGTGCAGATTCAAAAGGATACATGTAGCCCAGTGTTCCAGTATTATCAACAATAGCCAAGCATGGAAAGAGCCCAAATATCCACTGACTGATGAAGGGATAAAGATGTGGTATATACATACAATGGATTACTCAGCCATCAAAATGAATGAAATCTTGCCATTTGCAATGAAATGGATAGAGCTAGAGTGCATCATGGTAAGCAAAATAAGACAGCCAGAGAAGGACAAATACCATAAAATTTCACTCATACGCAGAATTTAAGAAACAAAACAGATAAACATATGGGAAGGAGAAAGAAAAGAGGGAGGGAATAAACCATGAGACTCATAGAGAACAAATTGAGGGTTAACAGAAGGAGGTGGGAGGTGGATTGGGTTATATGGGGGATTGGTATTAAGGAGGGCATCTGGTGTGTTGAGTGCTGGGGGTTATATGGAAGTGACGAATTATTATATTTGACTTCTGAAAATACTATTAGACTACATGTTAAATAACTAGAGTTTAAATAAAAAATTGAGGAAAAAATAGGGGTACCTGGGTAGCTCAGTTGGTTAAGCATCTGCCTCCAGCTCAGGTCATGATTCTCAGAGATCCCTGCTTCTCCCTCTCCCTCCCTCCCTTCCTTCCTCTCTCTCAAATAAATACAGGATATCTTTTTAAAAAATCAACAATAAATAAGTAAGAAAATGGGTTAAGGAAACTTAGCAACACCTTCAAACATAATAACATTTGCATGGTAGGTATCCCAGAATGAGAAGAGAGAGAAAAGGGAGCAGAACATGCATTTGAAAAAATAATAGCTGAAAACTTCCCAAATCTGGGGAAGGAAAGAGAAAACAAAAATCCAGATCCAGGAAATAAAGAGAGCCCCCCAAAAATTAACAAAGGAGGTCCACAACAAGACACATAATAACTAAAATGGCAAAAACTAGTGATAAAGAGAGTTTTAAAAGCAGCAAAAGAGAAGAAAACACATAAGGGTAATTCTATAAGGTTATCAGTGAATTTTTCAGGAAAAACCCTGAACACCAGAAGGGAGTGATATCATATATTCAAAGTGCTGAAAGGAAAAACTCTGCAGCCAAAGAATAGTCTATCCAGGAAGGCTATCTTTAAAAATAGGTGAGACAGAGTTTCCTGGTCAAAAAAAGTTTAAAGGAATTTATCACCACTACACCATACTTACAAGATGTATTAAATGGGACTTTCTGAGCAGAAAGGAAAGACCATAAAGAGGAATAAGAAGAGTAGGAAGCAAAATGAAGTAAATTAAGTATACATATAACATTCAGGCAAGAAATTCACAAAACATAAGGATATTAAGTATGACATCATACACCTAAAACATGGGTGGGAGAACAACAAAAATTTAGTGCTTTTAGAATGGGTTCAAACTTAAGCAACTATCAACTTAATGTAGAGTACTACATATAAGATGTTATATATAAACCTAACGGTAACCACACATCAAACCTGGTAACAAGTATGCAAAAACTAAACAGAAAGAAATCCAAGAATATCACTAAAGAAAGCCAGCAGACCCAAGAGAGAAGGGAGAGCAAGAGAAGAAAGGAACAGAAGACCTGCAAAAACAAACATAAAACAAGTAACAAAATGGCAATAAATACATACCTATCAATAATTACTTTGACTGTAAATGGACTAAATGCTCCAATCAAAAGATACTGGGTGATGGAATAGACAAAAACCCAAGACCCATCTATATGCTGCCTACAACACATTCATTTCAGCCCTAAAGACACAGGTAGATTCAAAGTGAAGGAACAGAGAAGCACTTATCATGCAAATGGAAGTGAAAAGAAAACGAAGGTAGCAATACTTTTATCAGACAAAATTGACTTTAAAACAAATACTAACAGTAGACAAAGAAGGACACTACATAATTATAAAGGGGACAATCTAACAAGAAAATACAGCAACTGTAAATATTTATGTAGCCAATACGGGAGAACATAAATACATAAAGGAGGTAATAATAACCATAATAGAGAAAATCTATAGTTGTACAATACTAAGGAACTTTAACAACACACATCAACAAATAGAGCATCCAAAAAGAAAACCAACAAGTAAACAATGGATATGAATGACACATCAGACCACATGGATCTCAAGATATATTCAGAATATTCCAACCTAAAAGAGCAGATTATGCATTCTTTTCAGGTACACATGGAACATTCTCCAGAACAGATCAAATGTTAGGTCACAAAACAAGTTTCAACAAATTCCAAAAGATCCAAGTTATACCATGTAACTTTTCTGACCACAATGCTATTAAACTAGAAATTACATATATAAGAAAAACTGAAAAGAACACAAATACATGGAAATAACATGTGAATAAATAATTAATAGATTAACCAAGAAATCAAAAAAGAAATAAAAAAAATACATGGAGGAAAATGGAAATGAAAACACAACAGTCCAAAATCTTTGGGATGCAGCAAAAGCTTTTCTAAGAGGGAAGTTAATAGTAATACAAGCCCACCTCAACAACAGAGAAAAATCTCAGACAAAAAAATTAACCTTACACTTAAAGGAGCTAAAAAAGTAAAGATTAAAGAAAATCCAAAAGAAGGAAGGAAGGAGGAAGGAAAGAAACAGAACGGATCAATAAAACAGAGATCTCATTCTTTGAAAAGATCAACAAAATTGATAACCTTTTGTCACACTCACTGTGAGAGAGAGGACTCAAACACACACAGAAATGAAAGAGGAGAAACACCACCACAAAAATACAAAGGTTTATAAAACAAAAATTATATCCCAACAAACTGAACAACATAGAGAAATGGATACTTTTCTAGAAATATGTAACCTCTCAAAACTGAATCAGGAAGAAATAGAAAATTTAAGCAGATGAATTACCAGAAATGAAATTGTTGAGTAATCAAAAAACTTCCAACAAACAAAAGTCCAGGACTAGATGGCTTCAGAGGGGGAATTCTACCAATATTTAGAGAAGAGTTCATATCTATTCTTTTCAAACTATTCCCAAAAAATGGAAAAGGAAGGAAAGTTTCTATCATTCTGTGAGACCAGCATTACCCTGATACCAAAACCAAATAAATACACCATTAAAAAAAGAGAACTACAGGCCAGTATCCCTGATGA